>NW_019384299.1:276502-412936 GCF_000671375.1 Centruroides sculpturatus | reverse complement strand
TGGAAGAACCCCTTCGACCACAAATAAACCAAAAATAGATATAAACACACAAACGATGCACCGGACTGTGCCCCAGTCCGACGGTCAATTTTTTTTTTTTTCACACATACACACGCTTCTCGCACTTGTCAACCAATTTTTTTGGTCGACAACGACGTAACCCCTTTCCAACCCCCTAAAATCCCCATTTTTATTGTAAAAATCGTCATTTAACCTTCAACAATGCAAACGACAATGTATATCGTAACAATGATAACAATTGCTTAACGACAATAAAAAGACTAAATTGATTCTCCTATTCCACTCAAATATATTTATTTATTTTTTCATTTTCGTGGCCAAATTATGCAAATATTATTACCGTGGACTTCCTTCTTTCACCATTTCTATGAAACCTTACTCTACTCGTTACATCTAAGTACTAAAATCTTATATAAAGTTTTTTATATAGCAGCGTTGACTGAAAATTGTATATACATTTTTCGCATAACACACACGGCATTTATAATTTAGGTAGCCCGAAATATTACAGGACATTTTTCATTAACATGCTACTATTAAACAAAATGGAAACTCTATAAAGTTATTGAAAAAACTTGAAAAGCGAAATGCGTGGTTCGTCAGGAACTGCTTCGCTTCTCAAACGGTTTTTGGATATTTTAAACTTTCCTATAGTTTATAAAAGCTTTCGTTACGTTAATATAACTTATATATTGATTGTGGTGATTACTCTTCTATCGCCTACTTTTTTTAGATTGTGTTTCGGCAATTGCGACTCTACTAAGCCCGCATTTTACTTGTATTCCGAATAAGCAATATTTCTCTCTCCGATGTTAGCTATGTATGGATTATAATATAGTGCGATGGAAAAGTGTCTTTGCAGCAGCTAAGACGTCATAATTTACATTGTGTCTTTGGACTCGCCACGTCGTTATTTCGTTGGTGGAAGCGCCTTTCGTTTCCCGGACGAACTTTAAATCGCACAATGTCTATTAAATCTTATAACCATAAGATTTACGTTGATTTTTGTTTATTTCTTTATATGTAAGTAATGGTTTTGAGTAAAGGCTGTTTTTCACTTATGGAAAAATCCGTAACCTTCTAACTTTTCATTTACAGAATACTGAAAAGGACTTTCTCGCTCCTATAGCAATCAGGTAGAGATTTAAGTGGTCACTATGCGTGGTCTCGCATGCGTAATAAAGAGTTTCGAAAGAATATAGAATTTGAAGCAGAAGGGCAATCGGAGTTTTGTGCAATCATCTATAGAAGANCTAGTTTAACCTAGGACAATCTAGTTTGGCCTAAATCAGTGTTTCTCAACAGGGCGATATCGCCCCCATATGGGCATTTTTCCATGTTGAGGGGGTGAAAAACAATTTTCTGGGTGATATAGTAAAATATTATATTAAGAATAATTAGATACTTTATTCGTTATATCATACAATAATTAAACAAATAACATTAGTCACTACAGTAGTCTATTCAATGCAGTACAAATTTGGTGTTAGCCTTGGCCCTCGACATCGGAATTTTGAAGTGAAGGGGGCGATACGTAACAGTTTTATTGAAGGGGGTGACGATTCGTTAGAGGTTGAGAAACACTGGCCTAAATACTTTAGGCTTAACTAGTTTGTCGTAGACTGAACTGATTTAGAATTATTATTTAAGTCAGGCCTGGCCAACCCAAATTGTTTCGCAGGCCACTTTTATCACGTGTAACATTACAATGGGCCACAATTTAGGCAAACATGCTTTTAAAAAAGTAAAACAAACACAAAATGAATAAGATTTCATTGTTATACCAAGAGTTCGTACTCGCACTTGTGCATTATAACAGTGACACATGCAAATTGTCATTTATTTAATTGTTTTGGTATACACAAAACAAAAAACAAAAGTTCTAATAGATATATAATATCGCTTAGCGGGCCACACAATTTAATGTGATTGGCCAGGCCTGATTTAAGTATATTAATGGTTAAAATAAAATTAAAAGACAATCAATTAGATTAACAATATTTATTCAAACATAATCTACTTAATTATAAAAAACAGTATTGATTAGAAGTGACACAACACTTGTACAAAACTATAAAATAAAAATAAGATAATCAGTACTTATCAGTTTGTATTTTTTTTTTTTTAATAAGCCATGCACTTTTAAAGGTAATTAACTTTCAAAAATATTTTCAAAAATTCAAACGAAATAATAAAAATAACTTTTAAAGTCAAACTAAAATTAAAAATTTACTTGTCTGTGTTTCTTAGTGTAACATATAAAATATTTAATCTTTTATTTATTTTTACAGTGTGGGTTAAAGTGTACCTAGGTAACTCCAATGGCCGCACTTCGGACTGTTCGTGCTCCTGGCAGACTCCTCCCAGAGTGGAGCCGCCGGCAGGCTGCCCATTGTTTAACATCACTAGTTATTGATTCACGGTAGTTCTTGAACAAAAGAAAAAAAGGAAATGTCTACTAAAAATGTAGTTAACCTAATCAAACCAACCTAACCGAAGCCCCGCCATTGAGGTTACCTAGGTACACTTTAACCACTGGGTGTACTGTGGTGACATTTCGAATTACACAAAATCATTTTTTTTTTTTTACACTGGCACCTATTTGTAGTACATAAATCAGTTCGGCCTAGGTCAAACTAGTTAAGCCTAAAGTATTTAGGCCAAACTAGATTATCCTAGGCTAAACTGGTATATCCTGACATGCATAGGATAAACTAGTTTGGCCAGTAACATATATATATTGATTTCTATATTTATATATTTTGAAAGAATTTTTTAAAATAAGCAAAATCTATTTGGTGTATATTCCAGTATTGTATATATGTGTTTAATTACAAGGTTAATTGAAGTAAAGGAAGACAAAGTAGTGTTTATACATCTCGATAAACAAAGCATACTGGAAGAAAGTAGATTGTTTGTTTATTATTATCTCATTTCTTTCAAATGACTGTATATTAAAATGTTTTTTGTCTTAATTATGCTTTAAGATAATAAAATAATGATTTTATTTAGTAGGAAACGTGAATGGATAGTGATTTAATAAGGACTTTGAAATATTTAAATGCCAATAATTTAACACAATTATCACAAACACCTTTAACAAATAACACCTCTTACGGCTATTTTAATTATTGTGAGATATAATAAGTTCAAAACTTTGTTAATACCCAAAAACGTCTCTTTATACACGCGATACAAATAGTGAAGTGTAATTATCTTCTCGAACCATTAGATGGCAGGCAGAAGCTTGTCGCCAGTTTTCAGTACTACAATACAAATAACCATTTTATTTTCTTAAAATTATTAATAATAAAGTAAAATAATCTTCTGTATTTGTAGTCTTATATAGTTATACTGTTTACAATAGACAAAAAGATTTTTGTGCCACGCTATAATCCATAATGATTGTTTGTTTAGTTATTGCAACGCAACACTTGGGCGACGTGCCTAGGGGAGATGCCTTCCGGGAGGTCTTTTTAAGAAAAACTGGCCACGATTTAGGCGTTACATACATGGAGAGAACCCAGAAAGCGCCACGTGGCCAGCCCGTCCGAGCGAGGCGCGAACCCACGACCGAGCTCCCGGTGTTAATGGAACGAAGATCGCTTGGCCACTGGTGGGCCCATAATGATACATTATGATCCTTTGATGAATTTATTTCATTTTAAAACTACAGCAACATCGTACATACTGAATATAATCAGACATTACAGAAATGTAAGAATACAGTAGAGCGTCGATTATCCGAATCAATTGGGAATGGGGTTGTTCGGAAGATCGATGTTTCGGATAACCGATTATTACGAAAAAATATATTAATTTATCCCATCTTGACATTTTCCCCCGTTGTGTGTCGCTTCGCGTTGAATTTTAGTCGATGTTAAGCCTAACGAAGATTATTGTATCGTTAAAAAATTTTTTTTTTTTTNTAGTCTTTTACATTTAAAGTTTTCAGCCGTTTACTAGGAAAAACCTTACAATTTATTTATTATGTATATTTAATTAACATTTTAATTTTGCTATGGTTTACCATGCAATATTAAATTCTGTATGATAAATATATATCAGCAACGAAATGTTGGCAAGGATGGTTCTAGGCAATAGAGTATGCATTGCATTAGGACACCTCATTCACCATTTTCACAATAAAAAATGTAAAGAAGTTAATTGTAGAAAATTTGCACTAGGATATCATTGTTAATAGTGCTAACAATGCTTAGAGATTGGATAGTAGTACAGGTAATCCCTTATAACACGGCACTTCTATAGTATGGATTCACTCTAACACAGTTTGAGAATTGGTATCATCCCCATTAAGAAATATATATATTTTTTCTTACTAGAGGGCGCATGTGTGAAATGTTTGTAAGATTGGAAGGGTGATGTACCGTATTGATTTAACGGGAATAATTATTTATTTTTGTTAATAATTTGCTGTTTAAAGTTACGTGAATTAATGAATGAACTGTCTGGCATTTGGACTGACGTTAACTTTAGGCAGATCTTTGCAAGCGATGGGTAAAGTCTGTAAGGGATTTTATGCAGTGAAAAACGGACGTCGTCCCGGGATATATTCAACGTGGTTTGTATAGTTCAATATTGGTGTTAATGACGAGCATTACATTAAAGTTTCGTAAAATTCTTCGAATTGGGACGTGGCTCTTAGTGTGTGTCATTAATTGGACAAGGTTTGATGTCTTCCATGTGTTTGCATTCTGCTAGGATTCTGGGCATTTCTATACCAGCAAAAATCCAACAGCAACTATGGATCTAGCATAGGATTGCTAAGCACTTGGGGATAAAATCCACGACAAAATGAGGACATAATTCAAGCTACGAATGATACGTTTGGGACCTTAACAGAGCTATAGATCATATTCATAGGATCAAAAAAGTCAAAGGAACTGTACCTCTATGAGTGACCCTTTGTGATATATGGCCTCCCGAAATCAGGTTGTGTGGGATTGCGAGTTGTTGCATTTAAGTATTTAACCCATGTGGCTTCGATTAATCCACCTGACTTGAGTACTTATAGTTTTAGGGCATGTGGAGGCTTGCCACACTTGGGTGCTGAGGTTCGAGCGATAGCGAGCACCGAAGTGCACAACTACATGTAAAACGTCAGTTGAGGTGTGCAATAGCGAGCCTTTGTGATGCGGAGCATGGAGAATAGACACTACATATACTGATGCGTGTTAAAAACTAACCTTTGGAGGCGAATATCATGTAAAGGGTCGTGTGTGTGGGTATGGTTTCTTTGACTTTTTTGCTTCTATAGGGAGTCTACAATTCTGGGGATGCAAAACCTCTCATTTGGAGATTGTCCCAGTTTTTTCGATAAGATTCAATTTTGGAACATACAATGTTCCATAATACTTAGATATGTACAGTAGTTTTACTCAGCTAGTGATAGAAATATATTTAAAATGAGTATAAAAAATACTTTATTTTAAAAACTATTCCTGCAATGACAGATGAAAAATCCTTAGGATTGATACCCTGATTGAGTTCTTTTAAGTGTCTTTTGTAAGTAAAGTAGCATGCAAATACTGAATATTATGTATTCGCAACCTTACAATAATACGGGATGGGGCATAACACATTTATGAGGATCACATTTATGAGTCCCACATTTATGAGGTGAATTTTAAAAAAAAATGGTACAAGAATATTGGAAAAACTTTTTTATTTATTTAAAGAACATGTAATAAGGTCTTTTTGGTTAGGTTTTAAAAATGTGTCCAAATTTTGGCCTTCACAAAGCACATTTTCATCTGTCTGGAACAGTGAACAAGTAGAATTTTCATTATTGGGATGCTGGAAATCCCCGAGAACACCAGAACAACCTCTTCACAGCCCAAAAGTCACCATTTGGTATGCTTTGTCCCCTGTAGGCAACATGAGTATTTTTTTGAAGAGGATGGTGTCACTGCTAATGTGACTTCCAACTGATACTGTGACATGCTGGATTTTGCATTCCAAAATGAAAGAATACAATACAAGTGGCATTTGGTTTCAACAGGATGGAGCCACAGTTCATACGAACTATAATTTTCATGCCATTTTGACAGAAATGTTCCTGGTCGACTAATCTCTTTATGAGAAGCTGTTGAATGGCCCCCTCACTCCCCTGATTTCAGCCCCTGTGACTTTTTCTTATGGGGGTATCTCAAGGCAGAGGTTTTTAAACATCACCCTCGAACCCTACAAGAACTCGAGGTCATTCAAGAGGAAATCTCCAAAATTCCTCTGGATATGCTGGTGAGAGTTGAAGAAAACTTCAAGGAATGGCTCCAAATGTGCATCATCCATAAAGGCCAACATTTGGATGACATCATTTAATTAAAACCTAACCAAAAAAACCTTATTACATGTATTTTAAATAAATAAAAAGTTTCTCCAGTATTCTTGTACCGTTTTTTTAAAATTTAGCTCGTAAATGTGGGACTCCATTATGCCCCACCCTGTACTTTATTTATGCCAATTCATTTTTTCTTTATTGCAATGCCAACATTTTTTTCTGCAATTTCTACCAGAAAATTTTATTAAAGATTATCAATGAAAACAAAAGTGAAAGTACAATTTACATAACGATACATGACAAAGGATTAAAATAAAAATATAAAGAAAAAGAAAAAAACGAAAAAGTTGTATTCCTATTTCTAGATGATAGCAAGTATTTCAATAAAAGTTTTTGGGAGATGAAAAAAATGCTGAAAACCAGAATGTTTGGCAACTCTAATCTAGCAGTGACTTTTAATGAGATACCTTGCTTAAAAGTTTACTATGCTGCTGTTCTGGCCGTGTGTCCAAAAGTTAGTCTTTTACATTTAAAGTTTTCAGCCGTTTACTAGGAAAAACCTTACAATTTATTTATTATGTATATTTAATTAACATTTTAATTTTGCTATGGTTTACCATGCAATATTAAATTCTGTATGATAAATATATATCAGCAACGAAATGTTGGCAAGGATGGTTCTAGGCAATAGAGTATGCATTGCATTAGGACACCTCATTCACCATTTTCACAATAAAAAATGTAAAGAAGTTAATTGTAGAAAATTTGCACTAGGATATCATTGTTAATAGTGCTAACAATGCTTAGAGATTGGATAGTAGTACAGGTAATCCCTTATAACACGGCACTTCTATAGTATGGATTCACTCTAACACAGTTTGAGAATTGGTATCATCCCCATATAACATGGTACTGTTATAGCACAGATTCACTCTGACGTGGTTCAAGAATTGGGTAAAACCCTCGTACAACATGAACTGTAATAAATTTTTACATATTTAAGTACTAATAGTTCATGAAAATTATTATTTTCGTGAACTATTAGTACTTAAGTATGTATTGATAAATTTTCTTTTCTTGCCTTCTGTCCATACACATGGTCCTTCTCGAAACTTGTTTTAATGTTGCCAGATCTTGACGATTCTGCTTCTGATGTTGCCAGATGTTTTTCTCTTATTCCATTAGAGCTTAGCACCATATAAGGAAATTTATAAAGATCTTTTAACTAGAAGCAAACAGTCTAAAATTACATACTTTTTGCAAAAGTTAAAGCATGAATCTGAAGATAATGCAGAAAAATGCTCAGAGGATAAGGATAACTTGCCAAAAAGAAAACGCTCTCGGTTAATTAATAGTGTTTTTAGTGATGACGAAGAAAACATTGTTTAATTTATATTAATATGTATCACTTAAGAAAATTTTAATAAAGATATTTATCTTAATTATGAAAATATAATAGTATGTTTTTAATTTTTGGAACCTAACCCTTCTTTTCGTACTAGTTCTTTGTTCCGTATAACAGATTCACATAACATGGCAATTTTTTGGAACGTAACTACCATGTTATACGGGGGTTACCTGTACTAAAAATGTTACAAAATGAAAAAATAATGTGGACATGGAGGACAGGCACTATTAACAGTTGTTGCTTGTCTTGCATTATTTTCAAACGTCATAAGCACTTTTAGTTCTCTTTTATAAAGATGAGTTTAAAACTTTAAGTATATTGTTCAATATTTTAAATCTTTATTAGATTTTGCAAGGTATCACTACAGGAAGCAAATTTTGGAAGATGATATCTTTTAAAGAGTTGCTCAAAGATCTGTGGCTCCTTTTGAATTTTGCTTGTAAAGAAATAGTCTACCGTTTGACAGTGCCATCTTTTGTGTTCATCTTTTGATAATTCAGTTTGTTTCTACTAGTTAAATCATTTATTAAGTAATATTTAGCTTGTATCTTATGAAAGAAGTTTGCATTTCTAGTCTTGTAAGCTGAAATAGTCTTCTCTTTCTTTATGGACAAGAGAGAGAAGCCATTGGTATGTCCTCAAATGTTCACAGATTAAATCAAGTCTGCTATCATCATTCCTTAGATTATCCTATTTGTAAAATTCAATAAATCAAGTTTTTCAACTATGAAATAGGACTTCATAATAGACTAATTACTTTACCTTTACTCCTGGGATTTTAGAAGAATGCTGTCTGCTAGGATTCTGGGCATTTCTATACCAGCAAAAATCCAACAGCAACTATGGATCTAGCATAGGATTGCTAAGCACTTGGGGATAAAATCCACGACAAAATGAGGACATAATTCAAGCTACGAATGATACGTTTGGGACCTTAACAGAGCTATAGATCATATTCATAGGATCAAAAAAGTCAAAGGAACTGTACCTGTATGAGTGACCCTTTGTGATATATGGCCTCCCGAAATCAGGTTGTGTGGGATTGCGAGTTGTTGCATTTAAGTATTTAACCCATGTGGCTTCGATTAATCCACCTGACTTGAGTACTTATAGTTTTAGGGCATGTGGAGGCTTGCCACACTTGGGTGCTGAGGTTCGAGCGATAGCGAGCACCGAAGTGCACAACTACATGTAAAACGTCAGTTGAGGTGTGCAATAGCGAGCCTTTGTGATGCGGAGCATGGAGAATAGACACTACATATACTGATGCGTGTTAAAAACTAACCTTTGGAGGCGAATATCATGTAAAGGGTCGTGTGTGNATTCCAATAGTAAAATGTAATTATTACTATTACTATTAATAATAAATCTTTAAACCAATGAATTGATAACAGTTCTTCTAGCAGAAATATTTTATTTCATAAATAAAACATTTCTGCTGGAAGAAACTTGGAAATTAGGAAAAAAGGATTAATTTGATATGAATCTAACATTTTATCTTTCATTTTAAATTATAACCTTTTCCTTAAAATTTGTCTGTAATCAGCAATTTGTTCAATACAAATTAATAAATTTTAATCATATGGTTTTAAATGTTAAATTAAATATCTTTTCATGATATATTTCATTTAAAACATCATAAATTAATTTTTTATAATTTATAAACGTCTTAATTGATAGTACCAAAACTCATCATAATATTGTATGATAAAATTAACTGTTTTTAGATTATACTAGCAACTTGTGCCTAGCATTGCTAGGGTTTTTGCATGGGTATGGAATTGAGAGTGTGTAATAAAAACAATGGTGTTAGTAACTAAAACATTCATTTATTGACCTGGGTATTTATAATAATGAAACTAAAAAATAAAAAGTTGCTCGTTCTTGCAGAACAAAGATAATACATAACTTTGATCCAAATTTCACAAAACCATTATTGGTGCGCCAACCTACAGCTCTAGATTGAGGTTGTAGTCCAGCTGGTTCCAAGGAGTTTAAAAATTTTACAGGTACATTTGGATATACATTTATTTTTAGATGTCAATATTGCTCTTATATTCATTTCTGGTTTATGTAATGTGTTATCAAATTATATTCGAATCTTCAGTGAACAAGCTAACTAACTATTATCAACAATCTATTATCAATAAACAAACAAATAACAATTAACATTTATTTATTTATTTTTTCCAACAGATGGCACTGAGTGTAAAGGGTGAGGAATGTATATCCTACCCCAATATTTTAGGGTAATATAAAGCTTAGTGTTGATTCCAAGGTCTGAGTAATACTCATACGTATAGTCAGATTGGTTTAAGAATAAAGATTTGTATAAAGTACAAACCAACAAGAATTGATTTATATATATATATAGAATTAATGTTTCTCAAATTACTAAGGAATTTAAATCAGAAATGAAATGGAACTGAAAGGTTTATGTGAAAAGATAATTGAGCAAATAAAGAGATTATAAAAATGATAGTGCTAAATCAAAATTCAAATGTATTTCAGTTTAGTTAATTTTTATTCCCTAAATTAAAATGCATTTGTTCTCCTCTGAAATTCGTACCATCTCTGACAATAAGAATTATATATAATAATGGTGTACGCAAATTTGAGAGTTTCGTGCTAATAATGGGTGCATTCCAGTGTACATCAAACAGCACATTGGTGAACTACAATGTACTAAACTAAAATGTGTTCTGATACGAGTTTATTGAGTTGTGGATAAGGTGAGCTCTGATAAAGCAATATGGCTGCCTCCACAGATATATTATTAACACCATCTTTAATACTCATTTGTATTAAATCCAAAGTTTGACAAAATAAATTTGCAAATGTTAATATAGTACTTTTATTAGCTTGCCAGACATTCCAGCAAAAGCTTATTAAATCATTCACCATGCATTGGTTATGGCTGAGACTGGTGCATACTAGAATGTACAGTACCCATTGTCTTTTGCAATACAAAATCATCCATTTAGTAATTCAGATATTGAAGTGTTATCTATTTAGTATTTGTAAGAAACATCTGTTCATGAGTATTCATTAATGCTTTATGAAGATGATCATGTTTTGAAGGATACAATATTGAGATTTGATTGTAATGATTTATTTTTAAAAATTTAGAGGTTTAGAGGATGGATGACAAAGTATGAGTTATTTCTTTATATTATTGAATTGGATCATTGTAATCTTTTATTTAAAATATAGAATATTTTGAATTGACATTTCTGATCGTGCATTTTGAAATTAATATAATTTGGTTTAATTTATCTATTACAAATAGTCTTATCGATCATTAACTTTGCAATATGAAGAAGTATGTTTTGAAGAGTTCAAAATTACTATAATATAAAAGGAAGAATATTTCTGGTGGTTTTTCTTTATTTTTATTTTACTCTTTCTGCTTGTGCACATTAAGAGAACCTTTATTGAGGCCCTTCATGGGTTCAGCCAGGCCCACAATGGAGTGGCCAGATGAGGGATGCCTAACATATTTAGGATAAACCACCACCTGAAAAATTCTTGAGGTTATTTGGACTCATTATGATTTAATACTGAGTCCTTGAGAATGGAAGACTGATGTCTTAATCATCTCAGCCATCCAGTTGTTAATATTTGCTTTATTATTTATCGATTTTTGTTTTATGTCTACACTGTATATATATGCATATTATATAGGATTTAACAAAACTGCTTGCAAACATTTTAGAAATGGATTCCAGTGTTAAAAATAAGCTTTGAAATCTTCTATAAACATTTTTCAAATTTCTCTTCATTTTCAAGATCTAGCGTGTCAAAAAGTACTTTTCCCCATTGAAATAGTAACCAATTTCCATTGTTGTCTGTCCATCTATCTGTCATTCCTTAATCTTGAAAACAGTGTTAGATAAATGAAAGTTGAGACCATATATGGAAACCTTGGGGGCAGGAGGTCCCGATTAACTATACACAAACATCTGACACAAACCAGAAATCATGTTATTTCAATTCAAAAATTTCCCATGAAAGGAGTTAGATAGATGATCGGCATGATTCTATTCTAACAGGAAAAGTTTGATATATAGGGACAAGCCACTACTAATTTGAAGTGGAAAACATATATTTTAAATTAGATAAATTAAAAATATGATTGTCACAATGCAGGGCTTCAGTTTTTAATGTCACAATAAATAATTGTTTATTCTTTATAAAAACAACTGAAGCACAATATTTGTATTAAAACAACTTTATTCAAGCAGAATTTGAAAAATGTTTATAGAGGATTTTAAGCTTATTTTTTGGTTTTAAAATATATTAAAATATTGGCATAAAGTTTTGTTAACTCTGTATAATTCAAACCAAATAGTTAAACAAAAAATTAATTAGTTTTGAAAACAGAATACATATATTAAAACACAAATGAAATAAAGGGGCATTTATTTAAATAAATGAAGCATTTGAAAACAGCAAGTTTTAGGTGAAATAATTTGTTTCTAGATTTATAATTTTTTAATTTAAATATATTTGTAGATGGATATAAGTTTAATTTATGAAACCTGTTACTTACTTAGTACCAAAAACGAATATTATGAAATTTTAATAAATTTTATTGTGTTCTATCGAGTATAGACTGTTATTTTAATGCTTATTATTATTATTATTATTATTTTAGAAATGAAATGTCAGACAGCTAACACAAGTGAATCAAAGAAGAGAAAACTGGATGAATTTCTTACACCTGAAGAACAAGATGAAACCAAAAGTATTGGGTTTAAATTATATTTTTTTAAAATTTTATCTGTTGTAAAAAATTAATATAATTTAATTTTTATCATTTCTGTGGTATTAGATTTTGTAACCTGAATATTCATTAATTGATAGTTTAATTATAACATTTTTTTTCAATACTTTTTAAGTAGGAAAAAAATGTTATAATTAAATTGAATTTAAATTAATTTAAATTATCAGTTAATGAATTTAACTGAATTAATTAAATAATCTTGTTTAAACTTTGACAGTATATAACTACTAAGAATTGTCTGTAATAAATTTTATTTTATTTCGTTCATATACAGGAAATCCTTGTTAGTTCAAAATTTAGGGGACAAAATATTCATGACTTTGAATTATCTGAGATTTACATATTTCTGTACAATATGCCAAATGCCATGTAACTGATGTAATTTATTAAACAAATACGGCTACTTATACAGAATACTATTTTCATTAATTAATAATATAAATAAACTGTAGGTAAACAGCGTGTGTCCAGTGAGAACCTCACAGTAGGTTTTATAAAAAATAAAGCAGAATTCCTTAAAATGCAGCCAAAATTATTTGTAATGTGGCCCAAAAAGTAGTAGCCTAGAGCCCTACAAAGATCTCAATCCATTACTCATAGCCCAATCTTGCAATCCTAAAACCTAGCCATATTTTTATGAAATAAAAGAAAAAAAGAGTAGTCCATATGTAAGGTGACATCTGAAAATGCAGTGTTAACAGCATGGTAATTCAAGATGAACTAAACTGAAGTTGATGAGCTGCGGTTAGTTGTGGAATGTTTACAAATGTCACAAAGTAGTGCATATGTTCATTATTGCTAACTGTTTTATTTTAACAAAAGACAATGGCTATATACACAGTGTTTGGCTGACAGAAGAAGGGGAAGGGAAGAAAAAAAGTGATGAGATTTTCTATCTCATCACCCTTTCAAAAAGAAAGAAAAAGGATCCCTGTTAGTGGTATATGTAAGGTTATCACTATCTCTATGATTAATGTTGGATGCAGTTTTAAGGCTACAAAACTATGGGTCTAAAAGAAAATCTGAATTGTAGCATACATCAATAAGTAATGCAGCTACATAAAAGTTAGACAGAATAAAGTATAATGCATAAAGCTAATACTAAAATAATACAGAAACTAAGCTAGCAAGCCCTATAAGAAGCCATTGTATTTAATTAAATTTTTGCAATAATATTTGACTTTGTAGCAACTTAAGTACAACTTATAGACAACTTAAGTACAAGTTGTCTATAAGTTGGAAATTTGTAATACAGGGACTGCCTGTTTGCAAATTGTTAAAAAAAATTAATGTTGATCATGTTCTAATGATTGCAACGAACATAGAAGATTTCAAAGGGTTTTGTATGTTTTCATTTTTGCAATCACTTAAAATTGTTTTATGTTTCTATCATAACTAAAGCTAATAAATTAAAATATAAATACACTTTTACTTTTTAGGAGCTAAGAAAAAATCTGTTTGTATATATACTGATGGTGCATGTTGTTCAAATGGAAAGAATGGAGCAAGAGCAGGAATAGGTGTTTATTGGGGTCCTAATCATCCACTGTGAGTAAAAATTATAGAAATATTAATTAATTAATGCTGCATGGATATCATAATAATTCTGTGTTTTCAGCTGGATATTTATCTGTAATGTAATAATTACGCTTTTAATAAAATCAAATCAATACTTAAAAATTACAGAAAAGATTTTAAACAAATCAAAGATTAAAAGTGTTTGTAAATGGACATTCAAGAGATTTCAAAAATTTTGCTTTTGTATTTAGATTCCAATTGTATATTTTAAAAAATATATTTACTATATGAATTTTATTCTTTATTAAAACCCAGCTTTATTGTACAATGAAATCAAATTTATCAATAATATACATAAATATACTATAGATTTTTATCTGTAAGAAACTATTGTTGTGGGAATTCGAACAATTGATGATAGTATTTGTTGATCACTTGCCTATAGAAAATTTATAATGATCACAAAAAATTATAATATAAAGAAATACCTGATGAAATCATAAGAATATTTTTGATAATTTAGAAATTTTATTTCTGAAAAAATGGTTTTATTGTTAAGAAATCAGTTATTTGAATGACTCTTATTATGTGAATTATTTTTGTTTAATAAGGTTGCTTTTCTTTAAGGAATGTAAGTGAGAGACTTGAAGGAAGGCAGACAAATAATAGAGCTGAAATCCATGTAAGTATTTTTGCTCAAACTTCATAAATTAAAATTTTAATCAATTAAAAATAAAATTGTATTTTTATTCATGATTATTATTAATAGTAGTAAGCCATTTGTAAAGTGTAACAAGTGATTAAAGAAGAACAAATTAAAAACAAATATTTTATTATATGAACATAAATCACTTTTTACAAATATAGTAGGCACTGATTTTTTTGGATCTGAATACTCTGTTTTTAGATCCAAGTTTTTTTAATTATTACTTGAAGTCAATAGTTGATCTGAAACTTGATGAGTCTGGGTCCAAATTTTGTATATATTAACAACAACAAAGAAAATAATTAAATGATTAGTAAAAATCTATTGATTTTTACTAATCATTTAATTATTAAAAATCTATTGATTTTTACTAATCATTTAATTATTTTCTTAGTATTTCATTTAATTATTTTCTTATTAGTAAAAATCTATTGATTTTTACTAATCATTTAATTATTAACCAATTAACCAATTAAATCATTTAATTAAGGTAACCAAAGATGGGATTAGTAAAAATCTATTGATTTTTACTAATCCTATCTTTGGTTACCTTTACTAATGTAGTGTTTATTATTATATTACAGTTCTAATACTTCATGTAGTACTGAATTGGATTTAGTTATTATTTCATTGTTTTTTTTATCTTTTATATTTTTGAGAAATGAAACGCTATAAAAAACTGTAATATTTATTATAGTAAAATAATAATACAAATAATTAAAATTAATATATAAATTAAATTTATGATTAAATTATTTTATATAAAGAAAACATTTTTAGTTAATTAAATATAATAATTTTTGAGAATATTTTGGACTTCATCTTGGCTTATCAAATTCATTGAGTCTCAAGGCATAAAATCTTTGCAAACCCTATCATAATTAGCATGTCTCAAAAATTTAAGTTACTTACAATAACATAAAGATTTATTAATTATAATTAATATTAAATTTGTACATATTTAATTATTTCACTTAATAATGTCAGTATATGTGAGTCCCAAAATGATTAGAATAAGCAGATTCTACTGTATTTTTTAAAATTTTATTTAATTAAATAGCTAGGGAAAAGTGGAACACTTTAAACATCAAATTGCTTAATTGAAGAATAGAGAAAAAAAACAACTAAGTAATTTTTATGGCTCATCACCCACTATTAGGCATTTCCATTTTTTCCATGTGTTTTATTTGAACAATTTTGCTAATGTTTATATTACCATATTTACTTGCATATAAGATGAGGTTTTTATTCATTTTTCACTGCTTCAAAAATCTAGGTCTTCCTACACGTGCAAGCGAAAGGGTCTTTGCATTTTTTGCAATAATTTTTGTGAACTATGTATTTGTATTTTTTATCTGATGCACACCCTATGATGTTTAAAAACAAAAGTATTTTATCTGGGTCGTTTGAATCATTCTTGTGTATTGTCAGAAGTAAAGATGAATAGCAATAGGAAAAGCAAAGCTTTTGAATTGAATTCCAAATTGAAATTCCAAAATCTTACTAGAGCCTGATATAAGTTTTAATTTATTCCCATGTGAAAACAGATGATTATTTGGAAATCAGAATTTGGAGAAACTCATAAGTGTAATCAATGGAGAGCGGATTTGACTGTTAAGAATTCACAAAAAAGATTCCTGATTGTCCAGCTTTACATGAACAAATTATGTTGTCAATTTTACAAGATTTTTCCTTAAAGTTTAAAATGCCAGTAATTTTTGTGGGACAATGTGTGCCCACACATTCATTTGATATTTTATTTGTGATTAGACAAAATAAAATTAGAATTGTATTAATAAATCTAATTTTCTTTATTTTGATCTTTAAAATCACACCTGGTCCTATATACGAGATCATCTTATACATGAGTAAATACGGTGTTTTTAAAGCATTGGTTCTGCTATATATAATTACGATTTAGTTCTATAAAACATGTATTTCAAATGTATCACTTTTTATTAATATTTGACCTTGAATACAAGGTCTTTCAAAAAGAATTCTGCCATTTTAAATTATTGTAATTGTTAATTATTATCTGAGAATGTCATAATGTACATGAAAACATTGGAAACCATCTAAATTTCACATTTGCCCATTACAATCTCTTAATGTGTGCATATGATGCCACACGGTACACATTCAGTCAATATTGAAATTCTTTTACACTCACTACAACATATCTGTTGTAGTCTCACAGTAGTCACAATTCTTCTGCAGATTACGAGTGTTGCACAATAACAAATGATTTCAACTTTACAAATTGCAGAACACAAAATGCTTTTTCAGTTTTGGAATTGCCATTTTCATTTACAGCACTTCATAGAGGTAGTAAACAATAAGAACATTTGAATGCAGTTAAGAGATGAAATATAGATGGTTATTTTATTGATCGATGTATGTCACATGCTTCTCAGATAATAATTAACCTAATTACAGTAATTTGAAATGGTAGCATTCATTTTGTAAGATCCTGTGTTAATTTATACATATACATCCAATTCCATTTTTACATAGTAGATACATTCCTGAGACATTTGTGAAAAAGTATAGAAGATGATACCTATCTTAATACAAGTTCTAAGAATTTCTAACAGTTTTCTAGAAAGGGGAGTAAATATTTTTAAAATCAAATTGAGTTTTTTTTAAAAAAGACAAATTTATTAAAATGTGTTAAATGAAAACAAATTGTATAAGAAGAGTATTGGGTGTATATACAATATATATAGTATGTACTGTACACCCACTATAACTATTATCTACAATTATGCAATTTGACTAGTTTGACTAAAAAGAAATTAATAATAAATCAATATGTTACCCTATAAAATAAGCCAAAAATGTTTATCAGTTCATAAAGTTGTGCTGGATTTATGAAAATTAATTTTTTACGTTTGATATTTGTGATTTTGGCTTATATTTGTTACCATGTATAAAACTAACTATAAATTTAGTAAGACTTTAATAATAACTGACTGTATATTACTTTAAATAGGCAGCAGTACGTGCATTAAATCAAGCTAAAGAAAATGGATACGATGATGTAATTATATACACAGATAGCAACTTTCTTATAAAAGGTAAAAACTATACAAATCGGTTTTTGATTTAGACAATTTCTTTTATAATGACACCTTATGTAACACAGTGTGATACATTTCATAAGAAATATTACTTTTTGTAACCAAACATAACCAAATTGTAGTAAAAAAAATTTGGCAATATTTGGTTAAGCATTTGTTAAATAATTTTGAGCTTTGTATATTGTTTATGTATGAATGAGTGAGGTCATTAAACTGTGCATATTGACAGGACATCTGAGTCACTCTGAAGCATGAGTGGATGTTTTTGGCACAGACAAACTCCACAGTTTCAAACACTTTATCCGGTTTATTACATGGCATGTTTTTTAAGTAAGTATCATTTTAAAATAGAATTGCTGCAGTGCTACAGTTGGTATTTTGCAAATGAGCACTGAGTACCTACATCTGTTGGCTAGCCACAGACGCAATTAAGGGAGCATTCATTCATTTTATGTTTGTTTGTGCATGTTTAAGTGTCTTAGACAATTGAAAATCCTGCCGATTGTGAAGTACTTGCGGTGATTCATTAATACAAAAGACATGAAAGCATATTCATTTGTATTTGTATTTAATAAGGTACATAACAAATAATTTTCATCATCATTGCATTCAAAATGTAGACATTATAATGTTTTTTTTAATTCCTAGTTACTTGTCATCCACTCTGTAGTTCTATATATTTATTTACATTGTAGTACAATTGAGTAAAATACTGCAAAAATTTAAAATTAACTTAAATAAAACTTATAATTTACTATTTTAAAATACAACCACTCAAACATACAATGCATCATTTAAACACCGCCTCAAAGACTAACAGAATTCCATCCTGAAAGGATCAGCCAGAACTGTGCTAGCTAGCTTTGCCTCTGATCCCGATGTCAGTATTGATTTCAACTGTGCATGTCTCATGGGTAGTTCTTCATGGCGATTCTTTCTGAAACATCTAGAGCAGTGTTTCTCAACCTCTAATGAATCGTCACCTTCTTCAATGTAGTATCACTCTTTTCAATAAAACCGTTAGTATCACCCCTTCACTACAAAATTCCGATGCCGAGGGCCAAGGCTAATGCCAAATTTGTACCGCATTTAATAGACTAGTAACTAGTATAATGTTATTTGTTTAATTATTGTGTGATATAATGAATAAAATATCTAATTATTCTTAATATAATGTTTTACTATATCGCCCAGAAAATTGTTTTTCGCCCCCAAAATATAAATTGTTACTAATTGTTTCCTCAACATGGAAAAACGCCCACATGGGAGCGACATCACCCTTGTTGAGAAACACTGATTAGAGCAAATTGAAATTTATAAGGCTGTCTGCAAAACTACTGCCATTACCTTTTGTGTTAGACTCCTTCCCCATGGCATGGAAGAATTTCTTCAAACTGTAAATTCATTTCCCTCTTCTCCCTCTTGCTTTCTTATGTTGCTTTCCTTTTCCACACATGTACAGCAATCCCCCATTGTTTTGACAGCTGTGGAATTAGTTAGCCCTGTGGTTCTCACTCCGTGGTCTGTGGAACATGGGTGCTCCATGAAGCCATTTCAAGTGTTCCACAAAAAAATGAAATATACAATTTAAAATTGTTGCAAAAGAAAAATCGATACAATGTACAATAACTTTTGTATGGGAATGTAATCAGCAAACATTTGCCAATGATGTCATATACTAGACCGAGTGTGCTCTTGATTTCAAAAAGGTCACCTCTGCTTTAAAGCTGATGTATTGTAAGTGTTCTGTGGAAAAAATGTCAAAGTTTAGTGATTCCTGACTTCAAAAAGATTGAGAACCTTGGAGTTAGCGTAAAGATGTCCATTCAGCACAGGCAAAAATGTTAGCACTTCCCAAATTTTTGCTGATTATTTAGTTTTTGTAGCTTTGTATTTACTATTTTATATATGAAAAAGTATTATTTTGACAGGAGTAACTCAGTGGGTTAAAACATGGAAAAAGAACGGTTGGAAATTATCAACGGGTGAACCTGTAAAAAATAGAGAAGATTTTGAAGCATTAGAAATTGCAAGAAAGGACTTAAATGTTAATTGGGTAAGATGTATAAATTTTTTTTCTTATAATACAAAAATCAACTTGCCAAAAATGTCTAAATAGTATGAAGAATTAGAAATTTATAAGATATAATTTTTAATTTTATCATCTTTATTTGTAACAGTGATCTAAAGATGGAACTGATAACCAAAAATGTCTGCCTTATAACAAATTTTTAATATCTTCAAATTATTTAAGTGTTTTTGGAGGTTCGATTTTCATAATCCATAAGAAAATGAATGTGTGTTACCTCATTTTTGTAACTTGTTTTAATATACGATTGCATTGAAATCTAAACACTTGATATTTAGCATGAATCTTTTATATTATACTCAGATGTTAGATAGATAAATAATACAGTCATACCCTGTTTTCCAAAGCTAAAACATTGCTGAAAATTATTCAAATTATTGGAAAATACACTCCTATTATTTTTTATGAGAAAAGTTTTATTTCCAGTCCATCTAAGCAATCCAATAAATTCCCCAAAATGACTGAAAGACTCCAAAACACTTACTTAATTTATCAATTCATTTTAGCATATTAAATAGTACCATACAAACAAACGTTTGCTGAAGTTGTTAAAGGATATCTTTGTATCTTTGTAAACAATAATGAAATATAAATTTGTTTAGTACCCCTGTTAGGAATTGGATATGAACTGTATTTACTTTAATATACAGTAGAGAGCAATAAAAATGCTGTAATAATACAATGAAAATATTCTAATGAACTATAAGAATGTATTTGTTAGATTATTATTGATATTTTATGGTAAAAATCATAAATTCTACAATCATATTAGAACAAGCATAGATACAATGCCATTAAAAACAATGAAAAAACAGATGCTGGCCCTACTTCACACTTTTGTTAGAATGACTTTCAAGTTTTTCACAAATGTGCTTCAAATAAAGTTACATTATTAGGATGCTTTATGGTGAGTACTGAAGTATATCATTCATTGTACAGGAGTTCAGATACCAGTGTATGGCTACAGTTATTTACTTGTTAGTTTTAATTTTGTACAGGTAAGTACAGTTAAAAATGAGAGTTTTAGTAGAAGATAAAGATAAATGATTCCTATTTTTCCTAATAGCTAATGACATAAACTTCACAATCTTGAACTTAAATTTTAATTAACTTGCATTTCAAGTTTTTAAGAAAAGTTGAAATGCACATGTATAAAATGCAAATTAAAGTTTGAGTTCAAGGTTGTGCAGTTAGTGTATCTAGGAATCTGGAAAGGGAAATGTCAGGAAAATTGGTAAAAACTTTTGAATTTGCAGGAGGAGCTAAATTAGCTTTATTTAAAAATTTTCTATTACAGTTACTTTCTTAATAATTACTATTATTTATAAAATAGATGAAATAATTTTTGGTTTTAAAAAATTTTTTAAATTTATTTAAAAAATTAGCTAATAATAAGCTAATAACTGGAGGAAGTTGATGGCCCTCTGAAACTAGTAAAGATTAACCTAGGTGACAAAGTAGTTTGAGTTTCAGTAAATGTTGACATAGGATTTGCAGCCAAGTTGCCACTGAATAAACACAAGAACAGTATTTCCAGTTACTTGCATATCTTTCTACAAAAATTACAGTAAATTTTTGACTACAGAAATGACCTACAAAAATTTCGGAGAAGAGTCCTTTCTGGCACAAGTTAGTGAAAGTCATCAGCTGTCTGTCTCCAGCAACAATTGTGTGGTCTTATTTTGTCAGTCTGTCATGCCTAAACAATGCACTGGAAGCAGTTGTTAACAGCAATTAGATAGCAACAATCATGCCACATAAGGTAAAAGAGAGTCAACTTTGTCACTTTTTCTGAAACAATGAAAGCATTCAAGTCCAAAGACAGACTGTGTTATGTGATGCAAAAGGAGGGGTTACACAAGTTACGGTTCAAGTATCAGGCCTGGACTTTATGGGAACAAAAAAAAATAATAATAATAATCCAAAAACACACATACAGTATAAATATAAATTCACAATAAAATATTTATTCAATTGATCAATAGTGAAAGTAGTAACAAACAATGGTTAATTATAACAAAATGTTAGGATATATTTCAAATATTCAAAAATCCAACAATAAAATAAATAATTAAATAAATTCTACAATTAGATACAAATCAAATTAAATAAAGTTAAATCATTTCAATTCAATAAATCAATTCAAATCTCTACCCACAAAAAGAATACTCAAGGTAGACATTTCCTATGCTGATCACTGTCAGAAGCTACACAACATGGCTGAATAGACGTATCATCTTTTTATCTGGTTCTGCGTGTAGCTCTGCACTGCCCTATTTACATTTGTTTGAGTCACGGGATCAGTCGTCGATGCAAATAACTAAAAATAACGATCGGACATTGACTCCTTACAACTGGACAAAGTTTATTTCAATTTACTTCACAGATGAGAACAGTACTGCAATCTTTCTAAGTTTGTGTAGAAAATTTTGATACTCTTACATGGAAATGCTTTTGTGGAAGGTGGATTTAGCATAAACAAGGCTTTAATAGTTGAAAATCTTCATGAAAATGCTGTGGTTGTTTTGCACGCAATATAAAATGCCATTAGTAAAGCAGGTGGATTTCTGGAGGTTGATATAATGAATTTGATGATTCATTTCTTCTGAAATGCTCTTGTTTTTAGAAAGAAGAGTCAAAGTGCAAGCATTGAGAGCAAACTGAGAAAGATATGGAGTTAAATTCTAGTATTGAATACCAAGGATACCTGCTTATAATTGAAAGATAGCTTGCTCTTTAAATTAGTAAGCATTTTTATGATCTGGAAATTTATCAAAAATTACTTGAAAAATTGGGAAAATTCAGTCTAAAGTAATTCAACACACCCTGTCTAGCATTTGGAAACATAAAAATTATTTTATCTTTTTCTTCTACTATATTGGCTCTATCTGAATCTCTATAATCACATTAAAAAAAACTGATTTGTAATTGAGTGGTTATAAATAGGTTAAGCAGATATATAATAACTGAAGGAGAGTATTAGAAAATATCTTAAGGATGATATAAAAATATGCTAAATCAAATATAATAATCAGAAATCAAGAGACAAAGATGATGTTATATATATAACATCATATTTGTCTCTTGATTTCTTATAATAATTATATTTACAGCACATGTACAGTACATAATCCTTCATTGAAATTTCCCCATCTGAAAATAGCTTAATCTTGCAAGTTTGGCTTTTGCTTTGTAAAGCCAGGCAGCTCGATTGACTCGTACCAGGTGTTACCAAGGTTATCAAGTAGGTGAAATTCTCAGGAGAGCTGTATTACCAAAAATGACAGACTGGTTTTCATTCATGCTAAAAAAAGGTAAACATCTGAAAATTTGCACATGTGAAGACAGCATCTAACAACATAAGTGATTTCTATGTGTAATTACTATGAATGAAAGCATGGATTATAGCAATTATTTGACCATGAGATGTTGGAAAGTTGTAAAATATGATGGGCAATGCCAGCTGTCAGAATTGAGAGATGTGGTACATGGTAAATTAACAATGTTATACGATGGCGATGACTTCATTATGTCCTACTTTCCGAATTAGGGAAAGCCTGCATTATTGTATTTGCAGGAACAGGAATGTCACTGTGACAAAGTTGTGATTTAAGGACTTTTGAACAATGCTGGTGCAAATGTAATGGTAATGTGACAGACATGTTCAGAACATGCAAATAGAACATTGTATCCAGCAACTAGTTATGTGAGACAGAACTACAACAATCTGGCATATTTCAAATTTAAAATTCTGTCTTTCAGCACTATCTGAAGTCGGTTTGAATGCTTGCTACTACTTGACAGGTTACCATTGCATTACTGAAAATGTGTGCAGTGATGCAGAAATTCTCCTGGCAAGCAAAATGTCATTGCGTAATCTTCAGGGATGCATCACATTTCCATTTAGGTGTCAATGATGGATATGTTTGCATGTGGTAACAAGCTTGCAACAGATGCATTACATTATGTCTATTGTTTTTCAAATAGCTTTTCTAGGTGAGAGAATTAACCTCCATTTCAATGGAGGTTAATATATACAGTAAGACTCCGCTTAACGCTGATTCGATATAACGCAGTCTGCTCGAAGCCTTAAAAAAGCTCAAAATTTATGCTGATTTAAATTATTGTGGCATTTCATTGATTCATATATAATATGATTATTTGCAAACACAAACCAATCAGCAAAAGGTGGCAAAAAAGGTGTACTTTCTTTAAATCTATGTTTGTTTGGTGCAGTTTTGAAAAAAATATAACATCGTGGATGCCATAGGAAATATCGACTTGGCATGAATTAACTGAAAAATGCACGAAGTGTGAAAGAAGTTATGGCTGAAGGTATCCAAGAATTCTCAATGAGAAGAGCCTATCGCTGTATCGTTAGGTTGACCAAATTCAACTTAATCAATATAGTAAGACTAGGAAATATAGACAAGCAGGATATTGAGGAGTTACAGCAGGTTTCTGGTGAGAGCCTTACCAATGACAACCTTCAAGAACTGGCAGAACATGGAATTCGTGTGGAACTGGAAAATAGAGATTCTGAAAATGAAGAACCCAAAAAAATTTCTCTACAGATTTCCTTAGTAAAAGTTTGGTAAGATAACCAAAATCATTCATCAAATTGTAGTGAATGATCCAGATTTTGAAAGGAGTGCAAAAGCGAAACGAGGCATTTTGGATGCAATCTTCTGCTATTGACATTTGCTTAAGGAAAGAAAAAAGCAACAAATAAAACTTCATGACTTTATTGCAAAAGAACAAGAATTTCAGAAAAGTCAGGACCTTCGTTACAAAAAATAAACTTTATATTTCTGTTATTTAACATATATTATTATACAAATTAATATAAAAATAAGTTAAAATTAAAGTGAAATTTGTTTAATTTTGGTTGCATGTTCCCTTATCCCTATTTACTCTGTTAAAATGACCTTGTTTAACGCTGTTTCACTTAGCGCTCTGTTATCTAGGAACGCATCCCCCTTGTTAAGTTGGGTCTTACTGTATTATTGATTGGAAAAATCTTTTATAAAATAGAATTCTTACATAGTAGAGAAGGGAACACTTTCATTATTCATAATTATACAGGAAATTATATTTAAAATTTACAGATTTGTTTTTAAATTTTTTTAGATACACGTTCGAGGTCACCAAGGCATTCTTGGAAACGAAGAAGCCGACCGACTCGCTGTACAGGCTTTAGATAAATAAAATATATTTTATATAATATTTTATTTATTGCATATGTTTATGCAATAAATATTCTATGATATTCTAGAAGTTGAATGTCTTTGAAAAAGGAGATATCTAGGCCTTGCGTTTTTTCTTCATAAATTTGGTATACTTCAGTATTTAAATCATCAAATTGGTAATTATTGAAAATAATTAGTTTTACTCTCAGTTTCTATATTGAACATGTTTAGATTTATTTAGGCTCTCTTATCTTCATAGCTTGTTTAATGGGCCTCAGAAACAAATTTTGCCTAGGGCTTTACAAATACACCTTTGAATATAGAACAAAATATATATATGAAATTCAAAAAATTAAAATCAATAATGAATTTAAAATAATAAACAAATCATAAATATAGTTTTAAAATATTTTATTTAGATTAATTTAATTTTTAGATTTAATTTAAGTGTTGGAAAGAAGAGGAACACACTAAAAGCCTCCACCAGTGGCTGATTGGATAAAATTACTGAACACAGCTAACATACTAGCCATATGGAGTTTTCTTCACATTAGTAACACATAAATAAGGACCAATTTTCCATAAAAGACTTTGTGAGAGTCATTTTCCATTGGTAGATTGCCTGGATGTCACATTACCGTATATGAATACTTACCAACCAAATACACTAAAAACTTAATGCATCAAGTTTTTTGTGTTACTCTTCTTCCAAGATTTTTCATACATCACATAAAAAAAAATGTTCAGCAAGTGTTAAATATAATTTGGAACTTTTCAAATGCAACTTGTAAAACCTACTTTATTCTACAGAAGTCAATATCTCTAGCATCTTTACTATAATTCACTTTTGAGTTTAGGTAATCGCGTAAACAGAATTTAATAAACTCTCATGCAATTTTTCACATTTAAATTCATTTACAATGCCAATTTTTTAATTGATTTTTCTATTCACATTATATTTCTTAGGTTTGTCACTGCATACCTACTGTCTGTGTCTATTTATTGATTATAAA
The DNA here is from genome assembly GCF_000671375.1 of Centruroides sculpturatus. NCBI lineage: Eukaryota > Metazoa > Arthropoda > Arachnida > Scorpiones > Buthidae > Centruroides > Centruroides sculpturatus. Next base: position 386,825 of record NW_019384299.1, on the reverse strand, counting down.
AACAAACAAACACATTATTAAAAGTGAAATAATAAAGCTGATTTCAAGCATAAATTAAAATATATTTTATATAACAATATTTTTGAAATGGTTATTAAAATTATAATAATGATAGAAAGTGTTATAAAAAGTTGTGCAAGCTAAATTTAAAATTGAAAGTGAAGATATAGGTAACTAGAACCCCAACTTAAGATACTGATTTTCTTTTCTCAGCCTCATTAATACACTGCACAATATTAGTTATTTTAAATATTAAAGCAATATAGTCCCTGCTGAACACATTTGTTCTTGCCCGATTGCTAATCTAAACAATATGAACCAGCTGGAAACTATGCAAGATAACAGATGACGTCATCAACTATGTTTAGAGCTTAAACTAAAGCTGCGGTTGGCCCTAAGTCCAGATAAAGAGGGAAGGTTAACAGTGAAATGGACACTAAGGGTGCGACTATGCAGACGCAAATTTAGAGCGAGCGAGAGGTTGCGCGCGATTTAGTTTTCGCAAAGGAAAACCATGCACAAGCGAGAAATAATGCTGGCTAGAGCAAATTCCTGGTTCTCGCACATATCTGACAGGTTTCGATATTTATCGCGTCTCGTCTCTTCTCGCCACATATTCTTGCTCACTAGCGTCTTCATAGTCGCATCCTAAGAGTCCATTTTTCATACTCAGCATGGATTAGCTAGGCACACAATGAGTGCAACCAAGTGGCAAGGAACAGAGTCCAATGTATCCAAGACAGACAATCTGCAAAAATTTCCGGGAGTTGCTCGCCATAATTTAATCCTGGGTCTTCCAGAGCATTCGTCACCTTAGATTCTTGGTCATCTGGTGGTTCTAGAAGGAGTCAGGAGAAAGTTATTGATCTCAAACTGTACAGAAGCATGAATTTAACATACAAATGGAAAAGTTCAATTTACTTTTTTGTGGAATAAAAGAATACAATACTGTGAAATTTGCCGTGAAAAATTTCCAGCATGCAATGATTGTTTTATGGTTGAAAAAGTGCGACATAATGCAAATAACTCTGAAACATGTACCGATGTTGCTAATGATGGTTGATTTGATTAATACAAGTACAGACTCTACATGGAAAACCATTTTTCAAGAAAGGTTACTTTAGACTAAAAGAAAATGATCAAAATAACGAATAAATTCATTTTTGTAAGTTCATAATTTTAATTTAATAATTTAAGAAAAATTTTATCTTTGGTACACAAGAGAAACTTCAGGATAATAGAGAATCAATTTACTCAACTATAAAGATGAGTTACCATTTAGTAAAGTTCTGCTTATTCTCAGAGAGCTCTCTCGTGCTCATATCCTCTCACTCTGTGAGAGAGGATGAGTGAGGATTAGCTTGACTTTACTAAATTCCTATTGTAGGTCAAATAAAGTTGAAAGATTCTTGCTCTGTCACACAACCCAAATTCATTTCTAGAAAAAATAAGGCTTTGTATTCTTAAAAATTGCTATAAAGGTTGTTATAAATACTTCATTTATACTTCCTTTAGGCTACTGTCTTCATGTTTGTCTCCACATATGACTTGTAATGAATCATAAAATTGATTTAAGAAGTTGACTTTTAGTTTTTGAATTTTAAACTATGTTAGTTTTATTCATTTAGACAAATGCAGTTTATCAGTTTACCATAAATTGATTTTTAAGAATTTATGTTGAAAATTTGCAGACAAACAGCTAGTTTTTTTTCTGATGTTTACATCGAAAGTTACACAAAACAAGAACAATTCATTGTGCAAATAAGTTGGCATAGTTTTAAATCTGTTACCGAGTAAATTAGTATGAGTCTATGAGGGCCTCTGTAAATAATAATTGAATGTACTTACTGCCAAAACCTATCATGTAAGGGTCATTAGGTCCCTACATGCTAAAACCAGGACTTCTCTCAACCTCATAGACTCTACCTGCTATTAGGCACTGTCAAAACTACCTGCCTACTAGGCAGGTAGTTTTGACGGACCTTCAAGATGGCCCATCTACCTAGTTGTAGGTAGGACTATCTGGAAGATACTAAACAAAGTACTGATAGTCAAGCTATCATGAAGCTGTGGAATCTGGGTTCGAGTCCAGATTGACTTCGATATTTTAGAGCAGTGATTCTCAACATTTTTTGTTGATGTACCCCATTAGCCCATTAGTTGTTTCTTAAGTACCCCTTATATTTTTGTATGTAAATTTTATAATTACTGCATTAAATGTATACAGACCTTATAACTGAGCGCCATAAGAAAACTCTAACTAACTAACTATAACTAAAAGTGAATTACTTATTTTACTTTAATAATAATAAATTTAATCAGGGACAAGTATTTTACATAAAGTCACGGAAGTCATTTTAATACACGCATAAATTATAATTCCTAAAAATAAATAATTATAATTAACGATAAAGAAAATTTAAATTATTCTACAATACCATAATTTATAACAAAATTTAATGGGATATTTGTCGCAATAAATCTTCAGCAATTTTTTCAAAATTTGGTTCCCACGTTGTTAAATAGAGATTATAATTGTGTACTGACCTTGAAAGTAATGGTTGCGAATTTATAACCTGCAGAACAATACACAAATCTTTCAATTTTTGTAACAAATGTAACGTCTAAATTTGCTAAATATCAAGTAATGCGCGCATGCAGTGACACGCATTGCATGGTTGGGGTACGATCCAAGCCTCATTATTTCTAATACCAGTAGTCCAGTAAAAACACGAAAAGCCCCAATCTTATCGAACAATAATTATAGAATAAAAAAAAATTTTTTCTATTCTAAAATTAATGCTCGGTTAAACCGTAATTTTACTAGAGTACAGGTTCACTCGGCACTAATGGCACAAATAGACAGGCAAATCAAGTGGATGAACAAGTTGTTTAGACTGTTAAAAGGGAAATGGTGTTCACACTGGGATATTTTAAAGCAAGTTTTTGTTGTTTCTTGTTTCTTGTGTTAATAATTTACAGCAAATTGATGAACATAAGCCATTTTATAATGAAAGTTAGATGTACCCCTTCGATTTACGCTCGTACCCGTAGGGGTACATGTACCCCCGGTTGAGAACCACTGTTTTAGAGGATGGATTGATCCTAATATGTTGGGTCCCATTCCTCACCAATATGTCACTTGACTGTGGGCCCACCAAACACACAATGGGCATAGAAGATGCCTTATTAGTTAGTACCTGTAGGGGAAATAATTAAAAGTAAATAATAATAATTATAATTATGTTTATTGGGATAATATTAGGAACATCAATTATTATAAATAAATGAAATTTTGAGGCCTTGGTCAACTTCAAAATTATTATAAAATATTTAATAAAACTGGATTTCTCGGAAAAGTAATATAAAACATTTAATGGCAAGATAAAGTAAAAAAATCAGGAAGTAATTTCTCAATAAAATCAGATAAAATTAAATTAATATTCTATGCATACAAATAGACATTTGGCTTTAGAATGTTGCCTATTGTATGTCTTGTCTATGAGAATTATTACAAAATAGAAATGAGGAAACAAGCTAAAGTCCCACACCTTTACATTTATTATTATTTAGCGGAGGAAGGCCTTATATGTTGTATCTTAGGGCCCTGTCTGTTAAATTGTTTTTGAATTTCTTATTGTTCAAAAACTGATCATGAAATTCCTATTAACCAACTCAAAACAATCCTACAATTTATTCTACATAATATAATTGAGCAAATAATATCCTAATTATTTATAAATTATTACATAAATTTGTATTTTATTATGGAGATGGAAATATGATGAAGAATAATAATTGCATAACAACATGATGGTGATATTTTTTTTATAGCAGTATCAGTAGCTCATTGATCATTCTATAGAAATAACAATTTCTTTATATACTTATAGTATATTGCATTATACTATAAACAATTCATTGCTCATTTTATTGCAGTAGCATCTTCAACAATCTTATGATGCTCAACTGTTACTACAAGAATTGAGGGCAGTCATCCATACTACAGCATGGGATAAGAATTTATTAACTCATTGTTTTCGTTATTTTGAATATTTATACTATAATGCAATATACAATAACCGTTCGTTAATACTTTAAAACATTTGTCCTTGATTAGTATTTTTTTTCTACTCCTTAACAAAGTTATTTCGAATCTACAATTGCGAAACGTGCATTTAAAGAAAACCAGTTTTGTAAGGTTGGAAAACAGGAAATATAAACTCACTTTAAACCTCGTGTTTTCTTATTTTCATCCTTTGTTTATCATTCAGGTCTTTAATTATCATTTTATTGTCACTCGTGTTATGATTTACGTAAGTTCTGTTATCGAAATCTCTATCAAAACATAACTCAAAGAACAGGAGATGATAAAGAAGATTTCTGTGATAAATTGGTAAATATTATTATTTTATCATCTTTGTGACGTATAATATTTAATAATAATAAAATATTTATTATTTTTCTTTATCTTTCGATACTTTTTAATGGTGTCTTCTTGTAAAAACTCGTGTTTTCAATATAAAAATCCATGATGATGATGATAACGTATGTAATAAATTGCAAATATTTCCGTTTTTTCGAGGTCAGGAGCAGGAAGTAGTTGGCATATTTAATTATAGAAGTGAAAAAATTAAGTGCAGTAATTAAATATGCTCATAATTTACCTATACAGCTTCAATCTGAGTTGATAATGAGGTAGTCTAGTGACTTCAAACTTCTCTTTGTCCATAGATTGTAAAAAAGGAATGTATTGTTACGGTATGTAATTTAGTAAATGATGTCACGCGAGATTTATTATCGTGTGAATCGAACTGTAAATAGAATGTTATAGTGAATTATGGATACGTTTGTTTGGGGGCAATTTATCTACACGTGGAAACCACTTCTGCCGATGTTGTTCACTCGAAAAGGAAGTCCTTGTACTATATTGATACCATCCGAATGGGATCACTTGTACCAATGCCACTGGTTTTGTACCACTCAAATGGATAACTGTTGCTGTAAAATAATATCAAACGGATAGATACCACTTATACTAGGACCTCCCAGAGGATAACGGGAGCCCGGGACAAAATACATATTGGGGAAATTAAATTATTAAAATGAAGGAAGTAAATGAAAAAAGAACACCTATCGATGGTCCCTATTTCCTCGTGGACTAGGGCAGTTTGCTTCTTTTTGCCTTCTCTGGATATCTCTGTTTGTACCGATGTTACTATAATCGGGACCTCAAAACAATGGCAAAAGGCCTCCTTGGCTCTTTCGTATTCGGATAAACATAAAGTACTTTGTACAAGTTTCTAGAATGTACTGATTTATGCAATAAATATTCTATGATATTCTAGAAGTTGAATGTCTTTGAAAAAGGAGATATCTAGGCCTTGCGTTTTTTCTTCATAAATTTGGTATACNTACTATAATCGGGACCTCAAAACAATGGCAAAAGGCCTCCTTGGCTCTTTCGTATTCGGATATACATAAAGTACTTTGTACAAGTTTCTAGAATGTACTGATTTCTTTCTCTTGTCTTGCTGGTTTATTGCCTAGAGGAGTAATAAACACGGGAGGTGGAGAATATATAGGTCTTAGATGTAATGAAAACGAAGAGGCTAGGAAGTGTGTGTGGGGAGTACGGTAACTAAAGGTGGCTTCAAAACCAGCCCGTAGAATTAAAAGCCCATAGAATGTTTTTGTAATTAACATTGAATCGGGAGCCAGGTATGAGACCAAACTTCGGCAGAGCTTCAGCCCGACACTTTTGTTTTTCAGCTTTATGCGAACAATGTCTCGATATAGCTCGAATCTAACTACGTCTTTTCTATTTGACTTTCCTCGTTCATTAAAGGATTACATCCCTAATTACCGGAATGGACCAAAGACATTAAATGAAGCCGTTGATATTTGAAAAAGTGAGATGCCGAAATTGATGAAAACAATGGGTTGTCCCGCTTAGAAACTACGGTGAATTCATTGTACGAATCAATCGTCAATTTAACTGAGAACATTCGAATGGCACTGGACTAGAACGGCCGAATAATAAGCTGTGTTTCGTTTGTAACGACTGGAGCCATCTTGCAAGATGCCCAAATTTGAAATCCTGATTTAAAGTGGTCGAGGAACAGAATGGAACCAGCATTTTGTTCCTTGTGTCTGACTGAAAATTGATACGTTTCTCTGTAAAGGGCGTTCCGGTAATAAAGGGCAAAATAATATGGTGTTATGATTCTAGTGCTGAAAGATTCATTCTTGATGTAGAACTTTATGAACTGATTAAATAAATTGAATTTTCGGTCCCGTGACCACCAACCTTAGTGAAGAAGGATTAGGATTCGGGAAATAAATGGTCATGTTTCACTCTTAAAAGGACAAGACCTAGAAAGCTTCCTAGGCGTTGTACAATAGGTACATTACGGAGTGAATTTACTCAGTAAATTAGAAATGATTGGATGGATGATTCCAATCGTGAAAGAATCACTAATAAAGAAAAATATTCAGAACTTGCATTGAGCGTTGAGGAGCTCACGGGCACTCCTAAGTTTTTACGTAGCCTAAGCCAATTGTCGATACTGATAGAATAGTAAACGTGAAACGGCATCGTATCCCGAATTATTTAAATAAATTGAGAAAATTAACAGAGGGCTTTCTTAAAAGCTGGCATTTATGAGGAGAGATCCTCAGAATGGAACACACTCATCCAAGTACCAAAAAATTCTGGCGAAATAAGGGTAACATTGGACCCTCAGACGGTCAATGAATTGACTAATACTCAAGAGACAGATAGATTTAGCCTACATTTTAGATAAATTTCAGGTGTAGCTGTATAGCCGTGGGTCGTAATTTAGAGAATAGACAATTGAACCAGACATACTTTAGAAGGTATACGTAATAAATACTACTGGTAAATTACTATTTTTAAATGTAATTTAAATCTTGAGACAAGAGCTTATAATACGTGTGATGTGTGAAACTCTGCAGCAATGGGGCCCGAGAGTCCCTTTTTAAAATTGAATTTCTTTGCTTTTTGCAAAGACTTTCGCTATGGGGTGTAGAGGAAATGTGGTTAGAGAGGATCCGTGCTGTGTCCACGGGCTGCCAGACTATATAAAAGTGAGGGCAACAAATCAAATAGAATTCATTTGGGCTCTAGGCAAATGTCTTTTATGCCTTATAGAATAGTGAAGTACTGTACGTAGTCTATTATAATATTAGCACGAAAGAATTATTACGGGTCTTTTAATTAAAATTGAAGCTTCTATTTTCCCTATTAAACAGGAAAAATCGTCGAGAGCTTATTTAATTAAATATAAAACATTTGTAATGGCATTGAAGCCTTCTAACAGACCCTGTAATGCAACCATAAGATGTAATCCTAACGTGAAACACTGTGTGCATGAAAGTATTAATTTTTAGAATTGCAATTAAGCTCAGTGTATACGTCTATAATTCAAAGCTGCTGTGCATAAAGTAGCTCTTGCAAGCGTTATCTAAGAGTACCTTTAAATATTATTAAAAATTTTTTTAAATAAATGAATTAAATCTTTAAGAAAAATTTCGAATGATAGAATTACAGGAAAATTCCATACACATTTACGGTATCTGAGCAACACTCGTGATCGTTAATGACCTTGTGAAAATAATAATATCTTGTGACCAAGTACTTTTTACTTCTACCTAAAATTAAATGTCGTTTAATCTCTATAAATAGGTAAGCTACTAGGCCTACTATCAATTGTTTAAAATACAGTGTGTGTATATATATATGAATGCAACAAACAAATAAAAATAATTGTATTGTTGAATTGTGTATCTGTAGTTAGCCTTAAATGCTTTTAAATAACATTTCCTCAAAGTTTAAATAATAATGACGATTTTAGGTCGCGCGATGAGGCCCTAGGGACTGGACTGAAGTGGACTAATGGAATATGGCAACACACGTACTGTACGATCTTCCAGAAAGGGGAACCTTACGGGATTCACACTTATTTTTTCACGTGTCTAAGACCTAAATAGGGATCAGTTTCTCCCATAGAAACGCCTCCCTATTTAGGTGTTAGACACGTGAAGAAATTCCGGAAAACTCCACGCGGTCAGGCGAGAACCTGCGACCAAATTACCAGTGTTTAGTTGTTTTATCCAAGTCCACGGAGGCCCTAGGGTCTCGCATAACAAAACTATGTACTGTAAGTACAGAGCGCGATATACACGCAAGCTGAACAAGTTACCACTTAGTTTCACACTACGAGGATACTGCTTAAGGCCCACTTTTTAAAAATAGTTACTATTTGTTGAGGGTAAAGGGCCTCTTATATGTTATGGTCAGTGTCTAAATCTGTCCATGGGCCTACGTACAGTACCTATTACCAGATAGGAATCTCAAACCTTGTGTATTATCGAGCACGTTAATAAGGCCTTTAAAGCACGTATCACACGAGACTTTATATTATAAAAAGATCGAGAATACTATCAAGATTGAGTAGCAATAATAATATATTTATATGCGGTTGAGGCTTTTTTAGTGAGCCTTAGACGAAAGCCTATGTTGCCTACGCTTAAAATTGTCGTTGAATAGGCTAATAATAATTGGCAACTGTAACTATAATTATTTTCTTTTATTCCTTGAGTTTTCTTTTGCACGGAAATGTTTGCTTTAAAAATAGGGAAAAAATTTCCTCTTTCTACTATTTTTAAGGATAAAAGGAAAGACAAATCTTCAAAAAATAAAGTAATAAATTGAAAACTATTATAAAAATAACTGACATATGACTCGTTTTTATTGTAATTTATAATATAATAAATATAAAATTACAAATTTCATGAATTTCAAGTCGCCTTAATTCTTAGCATATAAAATATTGTGTCACAGGAGAGTTGGTGAGGGTTTTGGCTCGGGCCTCACATTTACGAGGCCCCAAAAACTTTTATTACAAATTAATCAGCTAATAGAATTATTTTCACATTAAAAATTTCTTTAAATTTCGATAAATTAACTCCTAAATCTGGATCCATTCCTATAAGGACGAACATTTTTATTATTAAATCTTATAAGGATACTGAGGAAACACGTGCCATATGTTTGCCAACCACACCTTAGGGCCTCGTACTATGACGTCAAAACTTAAGGCATTATACTTTTAAACTTATTATTAATGGGGCGGAAAGAGTTTAATTAATTTAGTATATATGATACACCCAATAATTGTGTGTCTTGCCTGTCTTAAGTGCACACCAGATAATCATGGAATTCATTGAAGATACAACATAAAGGTCATAAATTAATTAAGTGTACCTTCACTAGCTTGCTTCTATGTACAGTATTTGATGAACTTTGTACTCAATAATTATTGAGTACAATCATAAAAATCCCTGCTTCAAAAATGTCGAAGCCCAGTAAATAATATTCGTATTGTCATTAACCTTGTCAGAATATAATCTATGCGTTGTTGACGTTTAAAATTACATTATGAAATTAAAATAATGTCAGTAATGGATTTATATTCTAAACACGCGAATTTCATTGCGACGTAAGAATTTATTATGCTAAAACTCAATTTATTTGGCAATGAAACTATAATTATATAAAGTTAAATGCTTATATTTGTATAATTAAATGTATTATTACTTTAATAATTTTTATACGGGTTAGCTGTTTAATAATATAACTATAAATATAAAATATACAGGTAAATTCTATACTTAACTAACGTGCATTGTTTTGAAATTTATGTAGAAACTACGAAGGAAATCTTTGGGTAAAATCATATTCTTAGTAGAAGAAATTAATATTTTTTTCTTTTCTGTAAGCTATTGTTAAAATCAATAGATAAATACCGGAAATATTCAATAAATTAATCTTAAATAATTCTAAGTTTGAAATAGAATGATATATTTCCATCCTTGGGCTTTTATAACAATAACCTTGCAATAGTTAATATAGGCTAAACATGTAATGTCTAAGTATTTTGGCTAATTTGTCAGTATTTGGGTGTCATTTTAATGATTTCCTTCTTGCTGTACGTAGATTTATACTCTGGAATTTACATTCTGAATAATTGTTTTTTCTTTCTGTACTGTACGTAGATTTATACTCTGGAATTTACATTCCGAAACCGGTTATTTATATATTTAAAAACTTTAAAATTTTTATAATCTCTCTCCATCGAATTCTTAATTCTTTTTATTCCTATATTTCCTGTGAAAGTGAACTTAAAACCTCATCCCTCTCAAATTAGAAATTTATCTAGTGAAAAACCAAGAAGTATACCTCCTCTGTAGTCCTAGATACATGAGAAACACATCTTGCTTATAGGAAAGATGAAGAGGAACCTCCTCTGTAGTCCTGGATAAATGGGAAACACATTATGCTTATAGAAATGGTGTAAGAGGCACCTTTATAGTCTTATTTATACATGAGAAACACATCTTGGTTACAGGAGAGGTGTGAGATACCTCCCAATTGCACAAATCTTTTCTCATACAAGAAAAGGAGATGTTCTCTCTCTCACTCGTCACGTCGACACAAAATCGAAAAATTACATTTTATTTATTTATACATGTAATAAGTAATGTTATATAGCACTAGATTAATGTCCCAACATAAAATGTGCCCCATAAAAAATCATTAAAATAACACTTAGACAACGAATAGCTACAATTGTAATATAGTAAAAATCCACATTAAAAATACTACATAGGCCTATATATATTTAAAAATTACAATAGAAAATTTATAAAATCAAAATAAATAAATAAAAAATCTCTATATCTAAAGATGCAGTGATAGCACTAACACTAGAGATAAAGAGAAAGTAAAATTAAGTAGGGACAAACGAGATAAATCCCGATTTGGTATAGGAGGAAGACGGAGAGAGTAACCCATTAAAGTATTTATAAAATAATAACTGATAGGGAAATCGATGCGTACAGGAAATTTAGGGAATGCAATTTTATTCGTGTCACCTCAGTATAAGGTAAGTGACCTAACTCGTTGAGTATAAGATAAACATTACAGCACTATAGAAATTTTTTTCAAGTGGTGCAGCTGCCGAGCACGCAATAATCGAACAGGATCGCAAATAACATATTGACGCCATCTTTCTTAAGTTAATTTCGAGATTAAAAGACTCGAGGGAGGCGATTAAATTATTAATTTTGAAAGAACTTAATGAAAACATCAAGCTGAAACAGCGGGGTGAACGTCAAAATGGTTACTTAGAAGGTAGGTATAACCGAATCAAACGCATGATGTACGCAATGTAAGTAGGATTTTTATTGCTAAAATCCTCAATTTAAGTGACGTAATCATAGATACCGAGTTCAGCATAGCTGCAGACAGATATATATAAGTCTATACGACGCACGTGCCAAGAGGTCCCGGGTATCGGGGACCCCGAAATTGGAAAACATAAAGCGATTTTACTGTTGCAATTATACATCATAATTTATAAACAATTATATAGCTACAATTAGACATTACGTAGAGGGGCCCAATCATCTGTTCTAGGGCCCCGAAGAACTTGTTTATTTGTATACGATAACGCGACACGTATGGGAAACCTACACTCTATGGGAAACTTATCCCCTATAATTTTATTTTTTAATATTGTTTATTATATCTACTACATTTCTGTTCTCCTTGGAGAATGACACAGATTTTATCAGTCATGCAAAACATGGCATTGATAAGATCTTGAAATTCCGCACGAAAGCTTTTTTTCAAGAATAATTTATATGAAAATTGCATTTTCTTTTTGCCAAAAGTTCGCTTTCTTTTATATTCGTATTATTTAATCATTCCAATATAAGAACATTCGTTTAAAACGCCTATTTTGCAATTCTTTGTATGGTTTAGTATTGATTTCCATGGTTTTCAATGGCGCAAATGCTATTCCTAATGCAAAAATGAGTTCTGTTGAACAAGTTTAACCAACCATCTCTGTCAATTGTCAAGAGACTATTGATGGAACCAGTCGTTGGCGCTGGTTGTCTTTGCTTTGGCCTTTTATTATTACCATTTTTTTTTTAATTTTTGACTCCCATCCTCTGGGAACTGGGAGGGCCTGTATCTATAATTGAGGTAATAGAATGGGGAGGAGCACCTCGTAAAAGCTCGGCCCTTATAAACCTGCCCTATAAATTGGATCCTGGATCTTCCAGTTACTCTTAGGCCATCCATCCGTGTAAATCGATCTTTACAGTAAAGTTTGCCATTCCATTGATCTAATTTTAAAAAAAATGGCTAATCTAGTTACATTTAAAACGATTTTTATCAGATTTATTTAGTAATTTCACTGAAATTTTTTAATATCAAATGGATATATAACCTGTTTGGTTTGCCTTCATATTATGTTAATCTACTTTATTTGGTTTAATAATTGCAAATATGTTCGCTTTCTCATTATTATATATCTAAATTATTCCATCATAAATATCCACTTTTTTTCCTATTTTTTTTGTAATAAAAAATTTCTCAAGGCTTGCAATTTTATAAATACCTTGANAGATCAACAAGCGCTTTCGACGATAATTATTTTCGTCTTCGTCAGGTTGATAAAAACTGTTAAAGTCCTTTTTTAAATATGAATATCAAATTATTCCAATGGTATTAATGTTTTGGAACGAAAGAAACATTAATACCGTTGGAATAACAGGACTTTAACAATTTTTATCAACCTGACGAAGACGAAAATAATTATTGTCGAAAGCGCTTGCTGATCTAGCGACATTTATTTGTAATTTAACGCCTATATGTTAAGAAGTTTCTTTAAAAACTGATTTTAATTTAATACTTAATTATAGAACCATTTCATAAACATCATTCTTGGATTGGATTGATGGAGTAAGGCAATACAATACGGGCGATACGATGAAGAGTACCTTCCGGGAGGTCTCTATAGGAAACTGACCCCTATTTAAGTGCTGGACACGAAGAAAACCCCAAAAATTTCGCATGCTAGCCCGTTAGTTATGGGAAACTGGCTCCTATTTAGGTGAAGAAACCCAAAAATCCAGATGGCCAAGCCCGTTGTTAAGGCTCGACTCACGAACATCAGTGGTTTTATCATTCGACCACTGGTGGGTTCAATATTATTCTTGACCATGTTCAGATTTACACATTAGCTGAAACTACAGCTCGTCCATCGTGCCTTTAAATTTATTCTTATTTGATAGATAGTAAGAACTTCTTATTAGCCAAAACAAGTCTAAATCCAACCTCCTCTTGGCTTATTTACTACATTCCTATAGAATTAACTATGAGGTGAACGATCTCGAATTTCATTAGCTTAATTAAGAAAATAAAATAATTTATTTTAGCAATTATTTTGAAAATTCGAAATCCTTTATAAACCTGTAATAAAATAAGTTTGGTTCCTGTTGAAAATCTTGATTTATAATCGATTAATTAAAGTATTTCAAGGCTTAAATTATGGAATTAGCATTTATAGACACGCAATTTCAAAGTACTTTAAAGGTTAAAATAATTTAGGATTGTTAAACGCTGCATCTTATAAACATATGTTTATATATAAAGTACTAAAGACACTATAGTATATATATTTACATGTTAAATGGTGTTTTACGTGATAATGGTTGCATAATGTTAAATGGTGTACGCATGTTGTAAGTACTTTAAATTATTTTCTAGGTGTTTATTCTCCAGTTCTTGTTTAAGGTTTTTAAAAATAAATTATATAAAAAAAGTCTGGAAGAAATGTTGAGTGACAAAAACTAGAAAAGCAACAATATTAAATGACGGGCGAGATTATCATGTCAACTTGCTGCCTTATGGATCAAATTCGAACCCGTATTGGATCCTGAAAAATTTAGATGATGGATCGATCAGAACAATCATCATTCACAGCCTTGCCGAATTGATTATGGTTTGAAAAAAGGCCCTCTTAGCGTCTTTAGTTTTTAAAACATTTTCCGCCCCGTGGCACTGAGAGGACCTCTTTTAGCAAGACCATTATTGTTTCGGCCGGGTCCACAGTGGTTCAACATATCCGGACGGACCATGTAAAAAATTTCTGGGGTTTTTTCGACCCGTCCAGAACTGATCCCGGTCCCAAGCGCGGTAGGCTGCCACCTTAATCTCTCGGCCATCCGGCTGTATGTAGTATGGATTTAGTCAAAAAATTTTAAAAAATAGATAAAAAATAATAATAATAAAAGAGGCCACTGCAAAATGGCGGTAAAATTAAATACAATCAACGCCAACGATTCGTTCTACCAATCGTCTCTTCAGACCTTGACAATCGGCAGAGATGAATGGTAAATTTTGTCACCGGCGCTCATTTTTTCATTAAGAACAATGTTTTCCCCATTGATATTAATATCAAACCACACAAACAATTGCAAAATTCCGCACGAAGGAAGTTTTCGTGCGAAATTTCAATATCATAATGCTGTTTCACATTTTAATAATACGTGTATCATTCTCCAAGGAAAAGGAAAATTTAATAGATATAATAAATAAAATTATGTTAATTAAAATGTCCACTTTATTGTGAAATTATTATATAAATTGATATAATCATTTTCTTATTTTTATTTTTTGAATACAAACAGCCTTGTGCTGTTTCTATGCCCAAATGAATAGCCGCTGTCTTATATAAATCGAGAAAAATGATTTGAATCTAGCTCAAAGTGTTAAGTAATGAACTTAAATCCAAACTACTTAAATATTTTTCAATTATTCTAAAATTTCTGAACGAAATTAACATTAAAACGCGAAGATCTCAACCGCTTTCAAATATGGCGGTCGTTCAACTTTTCTCTAATACCTGTTTCAGATGCAAAAAAAATTCAAGTAATTTGCGATAATCGTAAAATATTACCGATAAATTACTGTGCTTTTACTGTCTGAAACAGGTATTAAGCTGGAAAAAAACGCAAAAGGGTGAATGACTGCCATGTTTGAATCATTCGAAATATTAATAATGAATTTCCGGTAGGCCGAAACAAGCAGGCGTGGTTCCAACACGTCAACCATAAAATTAGGTCAGAAATTAACTATAATGCTATGTATTTTTTATTATTTTTTAAAATAATACACTTTTAATTCTAGAATCAAGCTTAAAATTATGTTATTAAAAAAATAATTTGCAAGTTTATTAAAATAAGTTCAAAATTATGGCAACACTTTTTCAATTTTTTAAAATCCTTATCGCTGATTTGTTAAAAATAATGCATTAACTCTGTTAAATAATTTGCATAATAATGATATTAATCTAATATAAAATTGTTCATTAATATATTTATTCTCTTAAATTTAAATAATAAATTTTATCGGGAGTTAATTATTTTTTTGGGGGGCGGCCATCTTTAAATAGACTTGGAGCATCTTAAATCTTCAAACACAATAAAAATGTCATTTTATGTAATTTAATTTTTAAAAAGTATTTCAAATTTAACGGTAGCAAAGTATACATCTACACCTAAATACATCACGTTAAAATTATTTTGTTTAGGAAATATTTGAATTGTTTCATCTACTGTGTTATGGATGGATGATTTACTCCATCTAATCGACTTATATTAATTCGATTTGATAATATAAAATTGATGCTCGGGCGGTTAAGGTGTCATCCTATTATTATGGAGACAAAATCTGTATAAATAAGACTGGACACGAACGTTACCTTACTTATGGAGCCGCCATTTTGGAGTTTTTTGAAAAGTGCGGTTTTTGAACGAACTTGTAGGAGCAACTAGTTTTATACGACATTAAATAAACAGTACATAAAACCAGCGAGATTCCAATATAATAATAATTTCGGATGAGTATGCAATCATAATTTTATATAAGTTGATCAAAATGGTTTAAAATAAAGAATATCCTTATCGTTTGCTGTCTTGATTGAAACTAATCAAATTAGTATAGTAGTTGCATTAGTGATAAAAGTAATTATTGCGCCTAGAGTGGTGCAATAATATCAAAGAAAAGTCAAAGGAACCAAACCTCTATATGTGACACTTCTCAAGCCCCCCGAAATCAGCTTGCAGTCTACTTCCAGGCGTTATAAGTCTATCGCATGTTTAACGGAAAACCCCACACTGTAATGAGACAAGCTAACGATATTTATCGGTTAAGTCCGACATGCGACACTTTTTTTTAACTTTTTCCTCCCTGTGGGCACTAAGAGGGCCTCTTTTTGCAAGCTTATTATGGGTTCGGCCAGACCCACAATGGGGCTGCCGGGTGGTGAGGGACGAAGCCCGACATATCCGAACGGACCACCCCCGAAAAATTCCTAGGGATTTTTCGACCCGTTCGGATTCGAACCCGGGTTCCCCAGAGCGGTAGGCTGCCGCCTTGACCGCTTGGCCATCCGGCCGCTACGTGCGACCCTATGCCAGATATTTTTTTTAACTGTTTCTGCTCTGTGAGCATTATGGGTTCAGCTAGGCCCGCAATGGGGCGGCAGGTGGTGCGGAATGGGGCCCGACATGTCCGGACCGACCACTCCCCCGAGAAATTGCTGGGGATTTATCGATCCGTCCGGATTCGGTTTTGGGTCCCCTAGAGCGGTGGGCTGCCATCTGGTTCATCTTGCTTGTGGACATCAAGCTTGCAAGCAAGTTAAGTTATAGGCACGGCGATCAGTGCCCTTAACAAATAAATGCATTAACTTCTATTGACCAAAAACAGTATTTATCTTGAACCAGTACTTACGTCTATTCTACGTGCTCCGCGTCGGTCCAGACTCGCTATCGCTTGCCGTAACCAACGATTCGCGTGTAGTCGTTCGAGCCCTCACACCCCCTAAAATTATATTATCTAGTACTCCTCGAACAGTCAAGTGGGCTACTGAAAGTCGGCATAGTCGCCGACATATGATGGGCTAAATAGTTAAATGCGATAGTCTTAGCGGAGCGCGCGGTGCACGTTGCGGCTCCCAATCACGTGCGGCTGATTTCGAGGGGCTATATCTCGCGAAAAATCATATATAGAGGTATGGTTTCTTTGACTTTTTTGCTCCTGTGGACATGCTTTACGGCTCTGTCAACAGTCAATTCACATCTGCAATTGTACCCGGTTTAAAAGGCCCAAAATGGCCACTGCCGCTAGGATCATGGAATCCGTTCAGACCTATTTATAGACCTTGTATGGAGATAAAGACTTTGAACGACACAAAAATCGGTAATGTTCACAGATTAGATAGGTATATAATGGAATTCCAACATTCACTAGAGATAGTTAATTTACTTTTCTTCGCAAATGCATCCTCTCGTATCTTGAGACGTACTAGTTTGAAATATTGTTCATATCCAGTGTTTAAAATAGTTTTTTGTTCGTTTATATACGGAAACGCGACACGTGGGCGATCTAAATCTATGATGATCATGATTTAAAAAGGCCTTATTAGTGCCCACAGGGTGGAAAGAGTATAAATAAATAAATAAAATCTCCTCCAGATATTACTCAACTTTACGTACAATATTTTTAATTGTGATCGTTAGTTAATTATTGAATGCTTTAATAAACATATTTCTCTTACTAACGAAAAAGAATATTATACTTCTGGAACGTAACCCTTATCTTTTGCATTAGTCCTTTGTTCGTACAGCACGAATTCGCATAACATGGCACTTTTTCGGAACGTAACTACCGTGTTATACTAGGGATATCTGTATTCAGTTTGGAGTGAAGCCAGCAAATATATCCTCAGACAAACAATTAGAAATGGCCGTGGCATTTCTAATAGTTTGTCTAGATAAATATGCAATTTGTAATATTAAACAAATAAGAAGACAAACTCAAAATGATCGTGATAATAGCCACACATTAGTAATTGTATTGTTATAATTCACATCTTATTTTTTATACTATATACGTATGTTAATTGTAATCTTTCTCAATTGTTTTATTGTACATTGTATGTAGTTATTGTTAGAGGGTGAAATCAACAGTCATGATACTTTCCAACTTACTGTAATATAAAAATAAATATATCGCTTTGCATTTTCGATTCTTTAAAAAAATCATATGCAATAATATGTTTCTTCAAAGCTTGTAGTCCCGTTTTAATTTTTTCGAATTGATTATTCTATGTACAATATAGAAATGAAAAAATAAATAAATACGTTCATAAAACCAGTAATAAAGTGTATTTAAAAAAGAAATTTAATTATATAAACGTTTTATGTAGATTTTTATGTATTATACTATGTATATTCTGCTTATTCGTGTGCTTTCTGAATAGAGAGGTAAATGTTCGTTTAACTCATTTGACTCTGCGAAAACATTCTTAGCTTTCAGAATCCTGTTCAAGGTTAAGTTGCAAATTACACTTACAATCTATATTTATATCAAATTACGTAATGGTCAGCAAACTTACAAAAGTATTATATATGTGTAAGTAGTATGTACTAAGTTTATAAAAAGAAATTGCGTAAGTATACAGGAGCTTCAGTAAGAGCCAAATACTGTGATTTATATATTAATTTTTAATTTTACATATAATTAGAAATGTATTACAACAACGGATTTCCACTTCGAACAACGATTAATCCGCATTGTACAAAAATATAACAGATCTAAATCAAAATTAACACATACATGTATACATACAGTACTGTACTTGTAGTATTACATGTTTTCCTATTGGATGTTCTTATTTTAAACCAGTAAATTTATTTTAACCTTTAAATCTCGAAGTATTGTTACAATGAAATATAACGAATGAGAACGGAATACGAATTGAAATATATTTAACAGCTACAACTGATCAAATTCATGCAATAAGTGAAGTACAGTATACTGTATATTATTTACGAATATCATAACACGTTTCGATCGGTAGACCTTTCCAATATTCATGTGGCAGAGACGAGAGTTCACGAGCTTCGTGAAAAAAAAAAATGGCTGCCACCGCGAATAGATCTGTCTGCGTTGACTGTATTATAATATCCAAAGTAGTTAGTCAGAAAATAGCCGAGAAAATAAGTAATAGTATGTATAAACTATAAGTCAATAATAACCGCCGCCATGACAGTTCACGGAAACGTTTCTTTATTCTCTTCTCTCGCAAAGTAACGTTAAATAACACGAGCCGGAACGAGAGTGACGGTCGCGAAATAAAGATACGCACTGTTAATTCATCGTTCAGCAGATTCATTGCCATTACGTTAGTTACTTCTATCAAAGCTCTGCTCAATTAGAACTGTTAACAGAATTAATTTGTATTCATACAAAACTGATAACTAAGGTTATTTTTTAAATTTATATATATATTTTTTTTAATTTCGTAACTCTGTTAGAAATTCTCACACAAAGCCATGGTTCAGCGCTACAGCTCTGCAACTGTCTATATAAATTACATTTATTACAGTCGACCCTTCCTATAACACTGTTGATTATTCCGTTTTATATGAATTCCATGTTGTACGAGTCACTTAGACTTAACAAATATGTGAGCCGTTCACAGCCCGGCACACGTATTTGTAAAATCTAAGTGACTCGTACAACATGGAATTCATATAAAACAGAATAATCAACAGTGTTATAGGGGGGTCGACTGTATATAATTCTTAATTAAAAATAGTGTTTTTTTAGTTTACAGGCCCTATTGTGGCTTCGGCCAGACCCACAATAAGCTGGTCGGGAGGTGAGGGACCGGGCCAGACCTTGGGTATTTCGGCCCTACCTAATTCGATCCCGGATCCCCCAGAGCGGTGGGTTACCACCTTAACTCACTCGGCCATATTTTAAAACAGTCCATATTTTAAAATTTCCAGTTTGTATGAGCTACTTTACACGTAATACTTGATTTCACGCCATATACATATACGTATGTATCGTATTTTAAATTAAGAAATAAACGTGAATTTCGGCTCTAATTCTTTCAATTTACATGATTATACCCAGCGGCGCCCGCAGGCTATAAAAACGGGCATTGTACATTATGCAATAAGCGTCAGAGCTCTCACAAGGGTGGAATTGGTTGCGCTCGGAGGCTAAGTTGGCCTTCAAAAGCAAGGGATGTGGTTTCGGTCAACATACGACGAATAAATAACTGTATAAAAATAGTTGCATGGGACAATGAACAAATATCATTCATTAGACTTTTTTTAAAATATTTGCTAGAAGTCGTGAATTTCCGTTGTTTGTTCATCATCAAATTTGGGTGTCCCTTGGGGGTTTAGGAAAAGGGCAATCCAGACGAAAAGGGGGGAACATGCCCCAATGTAGGCTATTGTACGGGGGAGACTAATTATATACCTTTCAGTATCTGCGAGTGTTTCGTTTCCGTGTTGGAATTTTAAATGCGCATACATTCTTTTGTTTATTTTTAAATTCGAATGTTTCGTGTTTCATCGTATTACTTTCAAAAATAAAAATTACTCGTTTGAAGTAATTCAAGAGTAAAAATATTTTTCCTCATTCTCATTGAATATATTTCAACGAGTTTCTTAAATTTCACATAAAAAATATCTTTCAATGAAGTAAATTATTTATTTTTGAATGAGTAAAACCCCATTTTTTTACTTGTTTAATGCTTAATGAAATTTCTAACGTTACGTAGAAAACACTACATTGGTTGCAATAGCTTCCGTATGAAACAAAGTATATCATTGGCTTAGCTTGTCACTTAGAAGCACCCTACACTTCGTTTCAAATAAAACGGGTTTGTCAATTGGGTGGTTTATTGTATTTATATCTTATAAGCTTATTATTCGCCACTTGTATTTGATTAATTTGTTTTCTTTTATTTAAAAACAACAAAAACAAATTAATATAAGTAATGAAAAGTATAAAATACCTTCTTGTTTTTGCAATTAATGATAAATGTTTATTATAATAATTATATTTATACAATATTAAAGAACTAAGAGAAAATAAAATCATAATTTAGTAACAGGAAAGTGAATCGAAGGTCTAATTATATATAGGTATATATATACAGAAATTGAGAAAATTTGTCACGTGGTAAACTTTTATAACTATTATAAGCACGTGTTAGGTAATAAAACAAAAATAACACCGTAGAAATATAATCGACAAAACATCCTTGAAAAATATAATCATTAAACATTTATTAATTAAATTCATGTAAAATAACTGGCAGTAGCGGATTATGTTTCTTTCAGGCCCTAGGCGCAATTTTGTTATAAGGCCCTTTATGTAAAAGTGTTTTTTTTTTTTAAATATTAAAAAGACAATAAAATCGTCAGTACACGAATTATGTCACTGTTCGCGGGTGAAAAACGTTCACTAAATTTTTCACTATATTTTTGTAATTTTTGAGGCCCCTCGAGACGACGAGGCCTAGTGCCTGTATTGGGTAATAACTCGATACAGATTTCTACAGTTGGCCTTTTTTTACTCTGATCGTATCAAATTTAATAATTAAAAACCTCACAGTGTAGTAGAAACTATATTGTATTTGAACACAGGAGAAACAATACGCATCTGTTCTAATTTTGAAAGCAGGCTGAGTTATATATTCCGATTACGAATGATTTATTTAATAAAGGAGGTTATATAAAATAAAATATATATATCAATATATTCTGCCCTAATTTTGACCGTAATTCAATTATTTGTTTCAAAGTATTGTAGAAAGTACTTGCGTAAGCTATTGGTAGTGTGTTATTTGTGTGTTCTGTTGAGGCGCATGCGTGCTGGATAGATCCCGTGTTCTGTCCAGATGAAAGATAATTGTTTATATTTGATATTATATCAGATTGTGTTTGTACGATGCACTTGAAACGTTTAGTGTTTTATTGAACGCGGTATAACGTTTTTCTTTTGTATATAATTTTGCTGCACTGTGGATAAACAATGAGTTACTCACTTTTATCTGTACAACCTTCAGGTAAATCTCATCTGCAATTATTAATTGTTGTCTTGTATCTAAAATATACTCATTCTTTGTGTTTATTTTGTTATAATTGAATTTCTCTCTTATCCAGTTTTATTGTGTAACCTGCTACAGTTTTGTGTATCTAAATTTTAATTCTGTTTACATTGTTTACTGTGCTTTATGTAACTAAATGCTTCTTTATGTAAGCATATTTTCTTGAGTAATTCAAAATTGATAATATGTATCCTTCATTCTAAAATAAGAAATTTGAAGTTAAATAATTAATGAAAGGTTTAGCTTTATTGATGCTTTAATATAATTAAAATTTCTCTATTGTAATAACAACTTGCAAGAGATTATTATAAATCCTTTTTTACAAGATGCATTAACCGGTGTATTCATCAATATAATTATATTTGGAAAAACTTTGAATGATAAAAAATAAGTGAATTAATTCATTGTTACTGGGTTCCAAAAATACTGGTTACATCTTTAAAGAACAATACTTATTGTTCAGCATTTTATATTACAACAGTGTGTTAAAAACAAATTGTGTGGTGATGTCTGTAAATCCTGGGCTGGGTAATTTTACCCTGTCATCCCTACTTTCTCATCACTCTTGGTTGTTACTCTTGCAGCTATACAGAAGTTTTTCCTCTTAAATGCTGAAATTTTACTTATATGTCTTTTGTATAAAACCTAATGATGAGTAAATTCTTTCTGAAAAAAAAAATTAGCTGTGCTAAATAAAGGAGCATACAAAGGAAGATAACATCAAACTAAATAATTATCTGCTCTTTGAATACTCCTTATTTATGCTATTATGCCAATTATAGTAGTAATGAATTATTACTGTAGTGTTTACATCCTTCTTTATAGCAGTTATATGCTGCAAATTAAACATTTGTTGATTGTATACATGAGAATTTTTCATTTCCTCTTTATCTAAGGTCACACAGGTGAAACAGTAACATTAAAAAAGGTTTCGTTGTTGTTAATTGGTCAATTTAATGAACTGGTAAATGCTATGTGAGATAGAAATTATTTAGAACGGTTGAAACTTGCCAGTGAAATTATTTGTAAACTTTGATATCAACGGTTACATTGCAATCAAAAATTGAGATGTGATGTAATAGGAAAATTATAATAAATAAAATGATAATTTGGTAGGAAATTTACATTTAATAATAATTTTATATGTTAACTAAATTTTCTATATTCTTATACATCTTTGAAATATCTGATTCTTTTTCAAGCAAAATGTGATTCTTATACCAGATATATTTTATTAGGAATTTACTAATCTCTAAATACTTTATTATTTATCAGAAAGGGTTTTATGTAGGTAAATTATTCTGTTTTAATTTTCTGGAATTAAATGAATTATTTGTGCATCAAAGATCAAATTTTGAACTGTAATATATGAACTATGTTGTAAAAATTTTTCAAGTGACTAATAAAGTAGAAGTAGCAGCTGCTTTCAGATTATAAAATGAAAATTATAACTAAATATAAAGCAACTGTTATATTTAATGATTTTACTTTATTTATTCATTATCTTGATTAATATAATAAATTAATAAAAATTATATTAAAAAGTTAAAAATTAGTATTTAATCTTCAAAAGGTAATTAATCTTTATCATGTTAAGATAAGATCAACAATTAATCTGTTGAGTACAATCATTATTATTTTATTTATTTTAATTCTTTGTACTTGTCTTCCAAAAGGTAGAAGAACGTAGTTAACTTTTTAGCTGCTTTAATATGTAGCATGAGTTGCCAAAGCTCATTACAGTTGTAGCCACATATTGTCTATCATAAACATAAATGAGAGCTGTAACCTCTATTGGAATGGTATTTTATATTATATATAGTTAAAATAATATAGTTATTACTGTTCTGTGGTAAATGTTGCTGTTACTTCACTTAATTTATACTTTCTGACTAGTTAGGTAAATGTTTCTTTAATTCCTTTGAATTTATGAACATGCTCTTAGCTTTCAGTTGTCTATTCAAAGTTAAGTTGCAAGTTAAATATATAATCTGTGTTTACATCAAATTACATAATAGTCTGCAAACTTACAGAAATATTACATATGTATAAATAGTATGTATCAAGTTTATAAAAAGAAATTATTTAATTATACAGGCGGATGCCATAAGGGTCTAGAGTAGCTTCTAGCAAACAAATGAAAATATAAGTTTACAGTTATGTTCTATAAGACCATATATACTCTTCTGGCTGAAGTCCATACCATAAATCTATGGTTCTCAAATGTTGCCTTGAAAGAGATGGCTAAATATGCCATGAATATGAAATTATATTTATAAACTGAGAATAAACAGATTTGAACCAAGATTTATTAATATTTATTATCCATGATAAACTAATAGTTATGTTGGGCCTATAGGGTAGCAGTTATAGTACATAGCTGTTTATAATTTAAAATATATCAGTGTATATTTAATTTTTTTATTTGAAGTGCACCAGAAAAATTTTACAATATGCCATGAACAAAAAAAGTTGGAGAATCACTGCCGTAAATAGTAATCTCTTTTACAGTATTATCTTTTTTTATATTTGAATTATTATAATGCATCGTCTGCTTCTATACATGAATTATGTTGAAATTATTGCCAGTTAGTTATATTTAATTCAATTTTACTTAAATCTGTAATTAATAGAAAAGGAAATGATCAAAATAAATTCAAATTTAAATGTTTATTCATTCATTCACTTTAATAATAATTATTTTATCCACTTTATATTTTATTATATTTTTTAATTTACTTATTATACCGCTACAAAAAGTAATAGTCTAAAATTTCAAACATCATTATTTATAAAATACAGCTACCAAACCTGTTAAATGTATTTTTTTTTTCTAGAAGAAAGTTACATACAATTGTGACATTTTTCAATAGAATTCATTCATCATTTTTCCTTATGTATAAAATGCTTTACTGATTTTGAATGAAAAGCAGTGACAGTTGTATCATTTATGTCACTTCTACTTGTGCTTGTA
This sequence comes from Centruroides sculpturatus, assembly GCF_000671375.1. NCBI lineage: Eukaryota > Metazoa > Arthropoda > Arachnida > Scorpiones > Buthidae > Centruroides > Centruroides sculpturatus. Next base: position 361,988 of record NW_019384299.1, on the reverse strand, counting down.
TAAATAATTATAAATTATACATACTTTTATAATTATAAAATAATTCTGACAGCCAGATGGCTGAAGCTATTTAGGTACTGGCTTATCATTCTGGGGGACTTGGGATTGAATCTGAACAGCTGAAAAAATCTTAAAAATTTTTCAGGTGGTGGTGTGTTGGGCCCAACCCTCACCACCTGTCTATTCCATTGTGAGCCTGGTCAAACCCACAATAAGTATGATTAAATGGCCCTCTTAGTTCCTAGAGGGTGGATAGAGAAAAAAAATATACACACACACACACACACACACACACACACACACTTTTCAATTCCTTTTATTGATTCAGTTTTACAATTTAAAGTCAAAATAAAAATGTGAAAAATTTATTTGATAAATTATATATACTGTATAAACTTTAGTTAAATTATTATAGGATTCTTATTCCATAGTAAACAGTCCAATCTTTTAATTTTCTAGCAAAATTTGGTAGATAATACCATTATTATAATAATGAATTAATTGTAACAATAATAATAACAAATTTTAAGCTTAGTTTTATTATTATTATTATTATTGTTTATCAGATGATAAATAAAAGAACTTTAGAAGTTAGATAATGAACTTGTGATAATTTCAGAAACAGGTCACTTATCATTACAATTCTAAAAGTACTCATCTAGGAAAACTACCCCTTTGCGTAGTTTTTGATTGTAACTTATTATCATAATATTCTGATTATTTCACTATCTTAGTAGAAGATACTGTATATATTTATCAAAGTGCATTTAATATTTTATCTGAGATGATGATACAAAATATCTATATTTATAAATTATATATTTATATATGTAGTAAGTAAAATGCAAATATCAAGATTGATATTTAAGTGCGTTATTAATACAGCATGTCCCAAAAGGGATACAGTCTTTTATAACAACTTCAGATGATTTTTTTATAAGTCATAGCAGATTTAATTATAATAGGTACTTAATAAATTTCAACAGAAGCATAAAACAAGTTTTGATCTAATTGTTATGCAAATGGAAATGCTTATAACTGGGAAAATAATGCAAACTTTAGAATCTATATTAGTGTTTCACAACAAAACACAAAATTACAAAGCAGATTTGAGTTTCTTTTATAAATTCTTTTCCCACTCAAATGTATAAAATTTTAGTAATTTTACATACTTAGGGAAGAGTCTACAAAAGAAGGTTAATGCTTGTGTAATTTTGTGTTTCTCTGGTATGAAAATGGCAAACCTGGATTTTGAAGTTTGTGATTTTCCAGTTATGAATATTATTTTACAAGTATAAAGCTTTATTATTATTATTATAAATAATAATAAATAATTAAATAAACATCCTAAATTAAAAATTTTTAGTCGTGTACTTTCTAATCCTATAATTCAACTGAAATGTTTTTCTTGGAGAAAAATAACAGGAAGTAATTTCTATTTATTCAAGTATTTTTGATTTAACATTAATTACTTTCAGAAGCAAGTCTAAATAAAAAACTAAAACTGAATTCAATTTATTTAATTTAGTTTTTACTTTTTATTCTGGAGAGATTATTTTAATCAAATTGTTACATTAAAATTTCGTATAAAATGATTTATAATAATTTTAAAAATTATTTGTTGATTATCTTATTTATCATTTGATTATATAATAATAATAATAAATGGTAAACTAATATTTTACAAAAAGTAACACTATGTGAAATTTAACATTTAAGTAAAACTTTAAACTCCAAAGTTGAAACAGTAGACAATAAAGCAAAAATAAACCATTCATAATTACTCTAGCACAAGATTTTAATAAAACCAGAAATGCTTTTGGACCCTATGAAAATGTTTGTGAGTTTATTAAAATCTTACGCTGGAGTAAGTATGAATGGTTTATTATTTTTGCTGTATAGTAAAATTTTTTTTTACAGGAAATCATCGTTAAGTTGAACTTGGATAATCCCATTGAATAATTTCAAAATCCCATTAGTTCATAATTGTACTTATGTCCCAGCTGGGGATATAGAGATTTACATGTTAAAGAATTTAATTAGTTTGAAATACAACTGCTTTGTAATTTGAAGTGAAAATTCTGTCCAAACTGTGATATGTGTATGTTAATTGGTTTGTTTAGATAAATGATTTTCAACCAGTATGCCGTGAGAGGATTGTAGGTGTGCCACAAAAATTTTTAAAGCTTATTAAATAAATTATTTTTGAGAGAAGCTCAAAGAGCAATAAGTATAAACGTCAAAATTTAAAAAATTAAAACCTCTTTTCACTTTTTAAAAATAAAAAATGTATCTATAATTGTCCATATTTAGTTGAAACTATTTTGATTTAGAAATAGACCTACCAGGATATTGGTCAGGTTTCTAAAAGCAATTATCATACCACTTTTAAATGCAAATTAAAACTTAATGTTAATTGTTTTTCTTATGTAAATGAAAATTATTAATTTAAATAACTATTGCTGTAATCTGCTGCTAGTTTAAAGAACCACCATACTGTTTTATTTAATTCATAAAAAATATAGATAAAAAGAATTTGGTTAAGTGACAAGTAATATGGCAATAGAATGTTTACAATAAAACACCAACAACTGCCTTATGACATTGGACTATATTACAGCTAAAATAATAAGTTAGTAATAAATTTGGCCTAAGAGAGAGGCATTAGGTGCCATCTCATATAAAATTTAATAATTATAATTTAATTAAATAATTTTAGATTAAACTAGAAGAAAAGAATCAGCTTGGAGCTGAATTCAAACCCACAACTGTATCAGGATGTTTATATTTGTATAGATGTTTACAAACACAACTTTAAATCACAATTTTTACTGAAGAAATTTAATTATAGATTCAAGTGTCTCATGAGATAAAAAAGGTTGAAAAACACTGATTTAGATTGAAGTGTTCCCATACTATAAGAGAACAATAGACCAAGAACAATTCTAATCTGGTTGATATGACTGCTTTTACAGTAACACATTTTTGGATGTCACTTTACCTATTACTATCCTTTTTTCTCTTATTACATAAAATACAGCTGGATTTCAGGATTGCAAGATTGGGCTATGAGTAGTGGATTGAGATATTTGTAGGGATCTAAGCTACTCGTTTTTGGGCCGCTTTAAAAATAATTTGGGTTACATTTCGCGAATCACAATAAAAGTCCAAAATTTTGGATTTTTATTGGAAGTTACATTTCAAAGAATTTTGATTTACTTTTTTAATTAACAAAAATAGCATTCTGTAAAAGTACATATTCCATTTGCTTAATAAATTACATCAGTTATGTGGCATTTGGTATATTATACAGAAATATGTAAATCTCAGATAATTTTAAATTCAATAATTTAAAGTTGTGAATATTTCGTCTCCTGAATTTTGAACTAACAACGATTTCCTGTAATATTTTTCCTTCTTTCACGCTCTCTCTCTCTCTTCTTTCCTTGTATGTTTACTAAAACTTTATATAATAGTTTTTCTTGGAAACTACATTCAACAATATGTATTTTTTCATATATGCATTTTGGACATTTTTTTGCCTATCTTCAGTCTGATCTTTTAAGTCTATTTAACATCACATTCAATATATGTAATATTTCATAAAATTCAAATTTTTTTGTACATTATTGTTATTTCTGTCTTTTCTTTGTTTTTTGTATTTCATATTTAATACATTTAAATAAGATAGCATTTCACAAAACTTAAAAATAAATCAAGTTATATGAATGTCTAGTTACAGTTTTTCTATCTTGTATACTAAATTGTATATAAAATGTGTATATCTAGTATACAGTTTTTCTAGTTACATATCTTGTATTTTATATCTAGTATACAGTTTTTCTAGTTAAATTTCTTGTATTTTATATCTAGTATACACTTTTTCTAGTTAAATTTCTTGTATTTTATATCTAGTATACAGTTTTTCTAGTTACATATCTTGTATTGATGTAAGGTTTCCTGCATACTTCTTAAAAAAACCATAACTAAATATTATAACAGTGATATATTTTTAAGTTTTGTGGAATATCTTGTTAAATGTTAAAAAACATTTACCAGTTATCTAGAAGAAGGTAATTTTGTTCAATAGTAGTTTATATACAAAAAGAGAAGTATATTTGAATGTTATTGAGCAATACTTGTATGACTAGATATTTTAATAGAAAATATTATAGAAGATTCTATAAACATTTTCTCTTTTCTTTTGTCTGAGATCTAAAGGTATGTTTTGTCTAGATTATTATAGTATTTAAACATGTCTTTTATTACTTCTCTCTTTCTTATTTGAATTGATTGTTTAAAATAATGTAGTAGGATAAATCATTAAATATAATTTTTTAAACATTTTAATAAAAAAAAATAAAAATTTAAAATAATTTATAACTTATGAATCTATAAATAATTTAATTTAGATCCAATTATCTAAATTAAATAAATCTAAATATTACATTTATTTTTAAATTGGTTTATCTATCACTTCATATTTAAACTCTTTGGATAATTAATTTTTACTGAAAAAAAATGTCAGTTTGCTTCTTGTAATTGCTTTAGCCAAGATATCAATTAATGATATCAATCAATTAATTCTTGTAATACATAGCCAAGATATCAATTATAAATCATGTTTATTATGAAGATTTGGATTTTTATTATGTGGATTTTTGTAAATTTATCGAATTAATTGCTTTTTTTAAAATGATTTAAATCAACGGTCCCAACCTTTTTATTGCTGCGGACCGGTCAACGTTTGATAACTTTACTGCGGCCCACTGAGGTGGGACGTTGATTGTTCATATTTTAGATTGATTTAATTTAATAATTTTAATTTAACTGTATTTAAACATGCCTTCAAAATAAAATACAATTACACCAAAAAATGAATATAACGTGATTTAACATTTTAACTCACTAGAATGCTAAATCAATGAGAACCCTGAGCTTGTTTCTTTGCAACGAGACGGTTCTATCTAGGGGTAATAGAAGACAATGACACTCAAAGTGTTTCTTATGTCCAGTTTATTCCTTTGTTCTTTCGTCTATTAAAAGTCGCACAAACCCGAGACAAATACACCATAGTAAATAAAATGGAAATAATTTAATGTTCCTTGGGTGGCCCGGTATCATTTGATCCATGGACCGGTACCGGTCCATGGATCGTGTGTACACTGGTGTACAAAACTTATGGCAAAGTAAAATTTGTTGCTTAACTCCACAAAAAAAAAATTACCTGGGAAACATAAAATTCAGAATACAGAGACAGTATTTTGTACTTAATTAAAGGATGAAAAGTATACTAGTGCAAAAATGAATAGAATGCCTACAGTATGGAATCAAAGCCTTCTTATTGTAGTCTTGCACTGTGACTATGCATGCTGACTGCATGCATTTTGTGTGCATACACGTTACCTATGATGTCTTCTTCCTGCATACAAATCACCTTTCTACTGAATTCAGTGTTCATTGTACTGATTGCAACAAGCCCTTTTCTACAATTTCATGGCTTTCTACTTAAAAATTACATTGTTGCTTAAGTTTTGCACGCCAGTGTAGAATGGTGGAGGTTCTACAAATTTACAAGCAAGCCATTACAGTTAGATGTATTAATAAGAAGGGGACTGATATGCTCTACCCAGCTTTGAAGTTTTTCCTTAAGGAATATTTCAAATACGTATAGTCTTCAACCTATAATATCGAATATTTTTAAATAAGCTTATTTAAAAATATTCGATTTAAGAATCCAGTACATTAAATTTGGCCTGAAGAAGAGCCCAGGAGGGGCATTGAAAGCGTTTGCCAATATTAGTTTGGAATTTTCACACTGGATATAGGTTGAAGACTATACGTATTTGTTGTATATGACCCGGTGTGGGAGAAATCCTTGAAAGAATATTTCATATTAACTTAATTTTTTTTACCTATATATTTCATTAACATTGGTTGTTGTTTTTTTAAATAATGAATATTTTATTTTGTAATATTTTCTTATTATTATATTATGTTATTTTGTTTATACATTTTATAAATGCAGTGCACGTGTTCTAAAATTTGTATTTTATATCAATTCAATTTGTGGAATCTGAAAATGGCCATTTACATGGCTGAAACTATTTGTTTGATTTATAGAAATTTTAACTTAAATGCTGTCTTTTGGTGATTGTTATAATGACTTTACATAATAATAAATTCATTGTTATAAAATTATGTTTGAGATGATTTATAAAATTTTTTTCTTTCAGATAATCCTAACATCATGATCAATGAGAATTCTAACAAGACAAGTAAGACTTTAGAAAAAAATAAAAAGCCATCGTTATTTACACGATTGCTGAGAAGAAATAAAAGTAAGATAGAAAATTATTCAAATGCAAATTTAGAATTAGAAATTCAGAAAATTTTACTTCATTATTCACCTAAAAAGGAGTCTTCCAATAGAGAATTCACTCAACATTATTCTACTCACCCCAATCAGAATTTAAATGAAAACTTGTATAAGTATTTATCTAAACATAAACAACATATGAGCAGTGGAGATTTGAGCAAAAGTAACTGGTATTCTACAGTAGTTGCTGCAAGTAGATCACTGAATAGTGGATTAAACAAAGAAATAAGTGTAGAATTAGCAAATAAAATAAAAGATGATATCAAATATTTTAGTTCAGAGAATAATTCGGTCCCGTCAAATATATCCAGATTATCCCAGAATGAAGACGATAATTTTTGCCGCATGTGTTTGAGCATTTTGCCATTAGAAGAGATGTATCGATTGTCCAATTGCGAATGTAAATTTTGTATAATGGTAAGAATATTTGTGTTTTAAATTGTTTATTTCACTTAGAAATATTTAACAGTTCAAAATAAATTATATTTGTTGACTTCTGTATACCTATTTCTAATCTGTTGAATCATCAGTTTGACGGAAATTAGATCTTCAACTAATACAGATAATCTAAATGACATCTTTAGTTAAGTCAATAATTTTAAGATTAAATATTAGATTTTTTTAAGACTGTTTTATAATTATTTAAATTACTTATTATTCTGAATAATTATTTTTAATTAAGACTATATAATTTAGCTTTGATTTTCAGTAATATTAATTATTAGATCTCAAAGCATTGGAAATTCATTTCATTTTGTTCATCTTTGAAAATAAAGTTTATATTTTTCCATTTCCATTATTTTTTTTTGTTTTATAAAGGTTTTTAATGTAAAGTAAAAATGAATGGTTCCTGTAATATAGTTAATTTCTTAGGAAAGTAAAAAAATTGTCTACTAAAAAGTAATTTTATTCACCCAAACTAAATATAAAAAGACACATAATTTTAAAATTTATTTTAAATAAAGATATTCATTAAACAAATTATTTCAAATAAAGATATATGTTGTTAGCTTTTCCATTTTTCATTCTCTGTTAAATCATTTTGAACAAATGAAATTAATACAAATCTATGAGCACTAAGTTTTAGCTCTATGGAAGGCTTATCACACACATTGATGTTGTCAAAGTAATTGCACACAAGTGAGTAGACATGGGTTTATTATGATGATGGTATGCATTTCAGACAGGTTGTCTGGTCCTCTTCATATGTATTCGTTATAATTTGGTGCATTTACAGGTGTCTGTGCCTGTAAATACCTGTACGCAGACACCTGTAAACCCATTAAATTGTAACAAATATGGCTGAAGAGGGATAGACATACTGTCTGAAATGCATACTGTTGTCACAATAAACCCATATCTATCCACTTCTGTGTGATTTACTCCGACAACATCAACAGTGTGTGATAAGTCCTCCGTAGTGCCAAAACTTAGTACTCGTAGATTTATATTGTAACATAAGGACAAATCACTAATCTAAATGAAAATAAATTATGAAAAGAAATTGATTTGGTTCAATGAAATAAAGCAATGCAAGAAAAGAGAGGAATGCCTCTTTGGTGGACTTTCTATGGAAACTCTGTAACCAGCTTGTTAGTTGGATGCAAACCGGAACCAGCTACCATTGTTCTTTTATACATTTGGCCACTAGTGGCCAAAAAGAAATTAAAGAAATAAAACTAAAAATTTTATAACACTAATATCTTAGTATTTAGAATGCTTTATATTCATGAATAACTGTATCAAGATATTACATCATCTCTTTTCTTTATTTTTTTTAATCAAAAGTGCTTATTCATGGAAAGTATATGTTTGTATTGTGTGTGTATATATATATACATACACACACACACAATACAAACATTCCATCATAAATTTCTTTTGATATTTTCATAATATATATTATTATAATTTTAATGTAGCAATAGTAGTAATGTCTGCTAAAAAACATATTAGTTTAATAATTAAATAGCAAATATGCAATAATATAATAATCAGTTGGTCAGCATTTTCTTATTTTAAAATTTATTTTATCCTATAAGAAATAAAATTAAACTTCTTAACATCTTTAAAGTATTTAATATTCAGCAATTGATCTTTTGTTATCATCAAACAAATGATAATAATTACAGTAGTTTGATTTTTATTTTTATATTATAATTACTTAAGCTAATTTTCATTAGTAAGTTTATCTTTAACATTTCTAAACTATCTTTGAATAATAGAAATTATTATTATTATAGCAAAATCCATCGGTTCCAATATTATACCTTCAATGAAGTAATTTTGTAATCAGTGTTAAGTTAATAATTTAATAATTAAAACTACTAAACAGTTAATTACTGTTTAGTAGTTTTTAATCTGTAAACTATGCAGTAGTTATAATGATTATTTTATAAAGATCATAACAAAGGTATTTTTAACATTTAGTGTATGCAACAGTACCTGACAATAAACATTCTAGAAGGCAATATTAAATTTTCTTGTCCCGATCCATTTTGTAATAATACTGGAAGTATTAATGACCAAGAGGTAAGTTTTAAAATATCGTCATTATTTTAGTTTAATATTGCGACATTCAATCGGATAGGGTTTTCTGTTGTTATTTATTCTAATTTCAGAGAACTATTTCATAAATTTATTTTTTCTTTCATTAAATTAATGCCATAAATTTCTTCAAAGATTGAGATTAATTTCTTCATGAAATTACATATTATATTCCTATATCAATTGTTTTAACAATAATAACAAATAAACAAAATAAATTGATTTACTGAAATCAGAAATTTTAATGTGAATTTAAAAAAAATTAATTTTTTGATTGTAGTTTTAATGTTTTGTATAAACTGAAGATTATTTGTGTCAAAAATAATCTTATTATTCTCTTAAAAAAATGGGTACAGATAGTTCAAATAAAAATATTATTTTTATTATATTATAATTCATTTATACCATGAAATTTATCAATTTAACTTACAAATCAGTGCTGCAGACTGATTGTTGCATAGATTTCCATAAAGTTAAACTGTAATTTCAGTTACGGTTGTCAAATACATCTCTAATAAAAACAGATAGTGACAAGCTGTTTGAAAAACAATGTTTTAGCATCACTTTATATCATTACTTTTTTACTTTACATCTTATACTAACAGCAATTTTGGTATAAGGCAATGAAAGTTCAATGATAAAAAGTATAGTAAATGAAAGCTGGAAATGGTTAGCAGGAAAGTTTTAAAGAATAGCAGGTTAGGTTAGGTTAGGAGTAAAAAGATGGAAGTAATGAAAATAAAACAAATTAGTTTTGTTTTTGGAGAATAATGTGATATAGCAAACTTAAGAATGTATGAGGAATGAATGTGTAGTACAAACTGGCAGCAAGTTGCTTAACTTCTCCAGCAAAAAAATACTATGACACTAGCTCAAAGTTAAAAAAATGGTGCAATTCCATCTATTATGAAATGTTATTAAAAAATAACTTTTATATTATTAATTATTATAAAAGGCCAAATTTTGAGGGTAGAGATGAGTTTTAAAGGTACTGTAATTGCCGATAGCGAGTAAAATTTTGAGATTTGCAAAAACATATTAATTTCAATATTCTTTGAAACGAGCCTTTTTTGACTAAACTAATTTAAATTCATTAATGATTTATGTAGCTAATGAAAAGCCATCTTACAGATTTTCATAGATTTAAGTAATATTGATATATAATATAAAATATAATAAAAAATAAATGTTTTATTATGGCATAAAATTTGTTAATTAATGATAAAAAGTAATATAATTGTTATGACTTGTTTAAAGATATAAAGACATTGGATTAGTTAATTACTTATCCTTATAAAGTAATAATTAACATAATCTATTGAACTAATATTTTATTATTTATCTTAAATTTTAGATTGAAAAATTAATTGGAAGTGAAATCTTTCAAAAGTACAAACAGTTTAAATTGAATGCAGGTAAAGTATAAATATAAGTATAGCATAATTTGTTCATTTTTAAAATAAATTAAATATTAATAAAATTATATTTGTGGTTTGTATAAACATTAAAATGAAAGTTTATTTAATTAATTAATACTCCAGTTTTAATTCTTATGAGAATATAATCAGTGTGGTGGAGTTGCTAAACAATATGTTCAACTCCGACCTTACCCTTTTTTAAATGTCACACTATGATTCTTTTTATAAGAAATATAACACTGAGTATCTGAATATTTTTAATGTAAAATTTCTATAAAATGTTGTACTAAAATTAATGAAAATAAAAAAAAATGGATATAACAAATTTACCTTGAAAAAACTTTTGAATACATAAAGAAACACACTACATCTTAATAGCTAAAAGAATTCCACTTTTATTAGTTAAATAATTAATTGATTTAAATTTAATTATTTTTAAGAAAAAGAAATTAATACAATAAAACACAAAAAATAAAGATTTGATGGATGACATAATAAATTGGTTTGTAAAATAGTTTCTCCCACTCCGGCTACAATGGGAATAGTTAATTTCCTACCAAAAGTCGACTAAACAAAAGTATACGGTAGAATTTTAAAATATGAAATTTAAAAAAAATCAGTTATCTTGAAACAAGTGTGATCGTGCCCTAAGAACTTAAACCAGTGAATAATAAGCTGAAACCACCCTATTTATTACATTTTGTAGTTTTCTCTTTCTCTTTTAGTTTGTTACAGTTAGATTCTGATCTTGGTTTTACTTTGTTAATTGTATTTTATTGACTGTTTTAAGACTAAATTATGTTATCGAAGCTCTATAATAGTCATAAATAACTCGAAACCAATGGAAGGCAGTGAAAAAATTAATTAGTGAAATTAGTCAAAAAAACAATTGATATCTAAAGTAATACATCCGAGATGTAAAAAAATATTGTGGCAAGTAAAAATTATAGCACCAGAAGTGAAATTCAGATTTTTTTCTTGGGAGCTTCTCTTGGGTAAAGATAAGCTTAGTGCTTTGAAGCGATACCATGAATGTTTATTTTTTAGATGTGATTCCACAACTAACTACCAGCGTTCAGTTGTTTTACCTATTTTGACCACTGGTGGGCCTTAAATTAATAAAAGCTATTTCCTAAAAGTATAGAACATGTTGCATTAGATATGCATAACATTTTGCATAGCCAGACCTCTGTTTGATTTTTGTTCCCAGAACTATTACATTAGATATAACCAGTATGGTTATACATTAATTAATAGTCTTATTAAATTTGGCTTTAATCATTATCCGCATTCATTTTGCTTTAATAATTATCGGGCTTAGAGATGTTTATATTTGTTTAAGCACTTCTTAGAAAGACATTAAATAATAGAAAATATGCAACATTACAAATACAAGAAAAGAGAACTTTTTGTAATTAATTTAATTTCTTAATTCAAAAAGAAAGAAAAAAATTATTTATTTACATCTTTTATAAATATTTTACACATAAACAAGAAATTAAATTTTGAATACCATGAAATTTATCAATTTAACTTACAAATCAGTGCTGCAGACTGATTGTTGCATAGATTTCCATAAAGTTAAACTGTAATTTCAGTTACGGTTGTCAAATACATCTCTAATAAAAACAGATAGTGACAAGCTGTTTGAAAAACAATGTTTTAGCATCACTTTATATCATTACTTTTTTACTTTACATCTTATACTAACAGCAATTTTGGTATAAGGCAATGAAAGTTCAATGATAAAAAGTATAGTAAATGAAAGCTGGAAATGGTTAGCAGNGTTTTTATTATACTGAACTTTATAAAATGCATTTTTAATAAATATTTATTAATTTTCATATATATTTTATTATAATTAATAATGTTAATTGTAATAAGATATATATAATTAATGATTGATTAGATTTATCTGAAATATCATTAAGCAAAAATACAAATATTAAGTGTAAAATATAATGATTTTTTTTATGTAGGAAAAAAAAAGCAAAAGAAATTCAGAATTCTATATTATTACAAATAATAATAAATAATGCAATAAATTCTAGCTTTATATTTTGACTATTTAAATTTAACTTATAAATTATGTAAAGAGATTAATAATATTTTATTTACCTGTTTTCATTAATTTATCATTTTATATGTCAACTTTAAACATTTTTATGTTCACTTTAAAGGATTCAGAAGCTCTTATGTTCAGAATTTAAATTATTTCTCTTCAAAGAAAATATCTTGACACATTAGCTGCAACTGTAGAGGGAAAAAAGCAGGAAATGTTATGCTGGACAGTTTTTTTTTTATATAATAAATTAAATGCGTTTAATATTAAATGTGATATTTAAATTCCATTTATTTTCACAAAAGATATTTTAAAAGTGCTTGATCAATAATTTTAGGTTGCTCACCATCATTACATATCTGTAATAGCTAAACAAAGAAAAAAGTATAAAAGTACTTACCATTCAAAATTCTTCATTTTGGTTAACTTCTTCTTCTATCATTTTGCTCATTATTGATGGGAAAGAGATCAATTTGCATAAAAGTTTGAAGTAATGTCACGTGGTATTCATTAACCTAATTGCTAGTAATTTTGAGACTCTGAAGCAGCAGAAAAAATTATGTAAAATGCATAAACTCTAAAAGGAATGTTAAAAATTCTAAATTGTGAAAAAATTGGAATTGAATTTTAGTATTGTGTAGTTTAGCTTGAGAGTAGATGGGATAATGAAACAAACTTCTAAATGTCTGTTTTATTATTTGTTTTTGTACATTTTTTTTTATTTGATATTTAGTTTCATTCTTCTTTTTTTCAAAGTATATCTTTCCCCAAAACCACCATGCTTCTTTTCTTATTTATTATAACCAAAATTATAACCTTTTCCTAAGAGTCCATACTGGAGCAAGTATTGCTTTCATAAGCACTGAAAAGGGCATTTAGTATGCAACGATAGAGTCATGCCAGTCATCTATCTAACACCTTTTGGGGGAAAATTTTTGAATTGAAATAATGTGACTTCCATTTTGCATAGGAAGTTCATATATAGTTAATCAGGGATTCTTGCCTCTAATATTTTTATATCTGGTCTCGTCTTTCATCTATCTAACTCCATTATTGAGATTATGGGGAATTTATTGATCTACAATTTTTTCAAATTACAGCCCAACCAGAGTTAGACTAAGAAAGTGAAAACAAAATGCATTTCTTGGACTGTTAAGAAAGGCAAATTTATAATCAACGTTTCTATTATAATATTATATATTGTTACATGGAGTAATTTTGAAATTTTGTCTGTTTTAAATAAATTTAGAATGTTTTCTACTCATTATTAAATTATGATGTAAATTTTTTTTTGTGTCATCAAAAATCTTAAATTATTCTTTTAAAAATCAACAAACATTTTAATTTAAGTTCAATAAATTTAAATTTTAATACATTTCTCTCAGTCTGATAAATTCTGTTAGATATCAGTTTTATTTAAAATCAAATCGTCAGGTTTTTAAAATTAACTTCAGTGCATAGATTTTACTCAACTAATTTTTGGGTTATGTTAAAATTCTACATCATAAATTAATCAAATACATGAAAATTGAATTGTTATATATGATATTTATCTACTTTTTAAAACTATTTTATTTAATGTGTTTGTTTTATTCTTTAGTGTAACACCATGTTTTGTTCATCGTGTAAAGAATTATGGCATTCCACTCAATTGTGCAAGGAGAAAAAATGCTTTAAGTAAATATATATTTTATGTTAAATCTTTCATTGAACTATATTATTAAAAACTTTGTTTGAGTGAAGACAGTAATTATCTTAAATTATTTAAAAATTTAATTAATCATTAATCATTAACTGTATTGTTGTCTGAATTAACTCAAAAACATTCAACAAGCTATTGTAAAATTTTCTTTTGAATACATCGTTAAACTATTATATTTTATCAATACTTTAGCTAGTGTTGCAAATATTAATGGATTAAATCAACAACTTTACATTATTTACAATATCTGAATTATCAAGTAATAAAAATCAATATTTCATCAATTATATAAACATAAACTGATTCAGAATTCATTAAATTTTTATAAACATTAGAATTAAATTATAATTAAAAATATAAGATAGTGATATCATTTATTTCNAAAATGAATATAACGTGATTTAACATTTTAACTCACTAGAATGCTAAATCAATGAGAACCCTGAGCTTGTTTCTTTGCAACGAGACGGTTCTATCTAGGGGTAATAGAAGACAATGACACTCAAAGTGTTTCTTATGTCCAGTTTATTCCTTTGTTCTTTCGTCTATTAAAAGTCGCACAAACCCGAGACAAATACACCATAGTAAATAAAATGGAAATAATTTAATGTTCCTTGGGTGGCCCGGTATCATTTGATCCATGGACCGGTACCGGTCCATGGATCGTGTGTACACTGGTGTACAAAACTTATGGCAAAGTAAAATTTGTTGCTTAACTCCACAAAAAAAAAATTACCTGGGAAACATAAAATTCAGAATACAGAGACAGTATTTTGTACTTAATTAAAGGATGAAAAGTATACTAGTGCAAAAATGAATAGAATGCCTACAGTATGGAATCAAAGCCTTCTTATTGTAGTCTTGCACTGTGACTATGCATGCTGACTGCATGCATTTTGTGTGCATACACGTTACCTATGATGTCTTCTTCCTGCATACAAATCACCTTTCTACTGAATTCAGTGTTCATTGTACTGATTGCAACAAGCCCTTTTCTACAATTTCATGGCTTTCTGCTTAAAAATTACATTGTTGCTTAAGTTTTGCACGCCAGTGTAGAATGGTGGAGGTTCTACAAATTTACAAGCAAGCCATTACAGTTAGATGTATTAATAAGAAGGGGACTGATATGCTCTACCCAGCTTTGAAGTTTTTCCTTAAGGAATATTTCAAATACGTATAGTCTTCAACCTATAATATCGAATATTTTTAAATAAGCTTATTTAAAAATATTCGATTTAAGAATCCAGTACATTAAATTTGGCCTGAAGAAGAGCCCAGGAGGGGCATTGAAAGCGTTTGCCAATATTAGTTTGGAATTTTCACACTGGATATAGGTTGAAGACTATACGTATTTGTTGTATATGACCCGGTGTGGGAGAAATCCTTGAAAGAATATTTCATATTAACTTAATTTTTTTTACCTATATATTTCATTAACATTGGTTGTTGTTTTTTTAAATAATGAATATTTTATTTTGTAATATTTTCTTATTATTATATTATGTTATTTTGTTTATACATTTTATAAATGCAGTGCACGTGTTCTAAAATTTGTATTTTATATCAATTCAATTTGTGGAATCTGAAAATGGCCATTTACATGGCTGAAACTATTTGTTTGATTTATAGAAATTTTAACTTAAATGCTGTCTTTTGGTGATTGTTATAATGACTTTACATAATAATAAATTCATTGTTATAAAATTATGTTTGAGATGATTTATAAAATTTTTTTCTTTCAGATAATCCTAACATCATGATCAATGAGAATTCTAACAAGACAAGTAAGACTTTAGAAAAAAATAAAAAGCCATCGTTATTTACACGATTGCTGAGAAGAAATAAAAGTAAGATAGAAAATTATTCAAATGCAAATTTAGAATTAGAAATTCAGAAAATTTTACTTCATTATTCACCTAAAAAGGAGTCTTCCAATAGAGAATTCACTCAACATTATTCTACTCACCCCAATCAGAATTTAAATGAAAACTTGTATAAGTATTTATCTAAACATAAACAACATATGAGCAGTGGAGATTTGAGCAAAAGTAACTGGTATTCTACAGTAGTTGCTGCAAGTAGATCACTGAATAGTGGATTAAACAAAGAAATAAGTGTAGAATTAGCAAATAAAATAAAAGATGATATCAAATATTTTAGTTCAGAGAATAATTCGGTCCCGTCAAATATATCCAGATTATCCCAGAATGAAGACGATAATTTTTGCCGCATGTGTTTGAGCATTTTGCCATTAGAAGAGATGTATCGATTGTCCAATTGCGAATGTAAATTTTGTATAATGGTAAGAATATTTGTGTTTTAAATTGTTTATTTCACTTAGAAATATTTAACAGTTCAAAATAAATTATATTTGTTGACTTCTGTATACCTATTTCTAATCTGTTGAATCATCAGTTTGACGGAAATTAGATCTTCAACTAATACAGATAATCTAAATGACATCTTTAGTTAAGTCAATAATTTTAAGATTAAATATTAGATTTTTTTAAGACTGTTTTATAATTATTTAAATTACTTATTATTCTGAATAATTATTTTTAATTAAGACTATATAATTTAGCTTTGATTTTCAGTAATATTAATTATTAGATCTCAAAGCATTGGAAATTCATTTCATTTTGTTCATCTTTGAAAATAAAGTTTATATTTTTCCATTTCCATTATTTTTTTTTGTTTTATAAAGGTTTTTAATGTAAAGTAAAAATGAATGGTTCCTGTAATATAGTTAATTTCTTAGGAAAGTAAAAAAATTGTCTACTAAAAAGTAATTTTATTCACCCAAACTAAATATAAAAAGACACATAATTTTAAAATTTATTTTAAATAAAGATATTCATTAAACAAATTATTTCAAATAAAGATATATGTTGTTAGCTTTTCCATTTTTCATTCTCTGTTAAATCATTTTGAACAAATGAAATTAATACAAATCTATGAGCACTAAGTTTTAGCTCTATGGAAGGCTTATCACACACATTGATGTTGTCAAAGTAATTGCACACAAGTGAGTAGACATGGGTTTATTATGATGATGGTATGCATTTCAGACAGGTTGTCTGGTCCTCTTCATATGTATTCGTTATAATTTGGTGCATTTACAGGTGTCTGTGCCTGTAAATACCTGTACGCAGACA
This sequence comes from Centruroides sculpturatus, assembly GCF_000671375.1. Taxonomy (NCBI): domain Eukaryota; kingdom Metazoa; phylum Arthropoda; class Arachnida; order Scorpiones; family Buthidae; genus Centruroides; species Centruroides sculpturatus. Next base: position 344,722 of record NW_019384299.1, on the reverse strand, counting down.
CCTGTAAACCCATTAAATTGTAACAAATATGGCTGAAGAGGGATAGACATACTGTCTGAAATGCATACTGTTGTCACAATAAACCCATATCTATCCACTTCTGTGTGATTTACTCCGACAACATCAACAGTGTGTGATAAGTCCTCCGTAGTGCCAAAACTTAGTACTCGTAGATTTATATTGTAACATAAGGACAAATCACTAATCTAAATGAAAATAAATTATGAAAAGAAATTGATTTGGTTCAATGAAATAAAGCAATGCAAGAAAAGAGAGGAATGCCTCTTTGGTGGACTTTCTATGGAAACTCTGTAACCAGCTTGTTAGTTGGATGCAAACCGGAACCAGCTACCATTGTTCTTTTATACATTTGGCCACTAGTGGCCAAAAAGAAATTAAAGAAATAAAACTAAAAATTTTATAACACTAATATCTTAGTATTTAGAATGCTTTATATTCATGAATAACTGTATCAAGATATTACATCATCTCTTTTCTTTATTTTTTTTAATCAAAAGTGCTTATTCATGGAAAGTATATGTTTGTATTGTGTGTGTATATATATATACATACACACACACACAATACAAACATTCCATCATAAATTTCTTTTGATATTTTCATAATATATATTATTATAATTTTAATGTAGCAATAGTAGTAATGTCTGCTAAAAAACATATTAGTTTAATAATTAAATAGCAAATATGCAATAATATAATAATCAGTTGGTCAGCATTTTCTTATTTTAAAATTTATTTTATCCTATAAGAAATAAAATTAAACTTCTTAACATCTTTAAAGTATTTAATATTCAGCAATTGATCTTTTGTTATCATCAAACAAATGATAATAATTACAGTAGTTTGATTTTTATTTTTATATTATAATTACTTAAGCTAATTTTCATTAGTAAGTTTATCTTTAACATTTCTAAACTATCTTTGAATAATAGAAATTATTATTATTATAGCAAAATCCATCGGTTCCAATATTATACCTTCAATGAAGTAATTTTGTAATCAGTGTTAAGTTAATAATTTAATAATTAAAACTACTAAACAGTTAATTACTGTTTAGTAGTTTTTAATCTGTAAACTATGCAGTAGTTATAATGATTATTTTATAAAGATCATAACAAAGGTATTTTTAACATTTAGTGTATGCAACAGTACCTGACAATAAACATTCTAGAAGGCAATATTAAATTTTCTTGTCCCGATCCATTTTGTAATAATACTGGAAGTATTAATGACCAAGAGGTAAGTTTTAAAATATCGTCATTATTTTAGTTTAATATTGCGACATTCAATCGGATAGGGTTTTCTGTTGTTATTTATTCTAATTTCAGAGAACTATTTCATAAATTTATTTTTTCTTTCATTAAATTAATGCCATAAATTTCTTCAAAGATTGAGATTAATTTCTTCATGAAATTACATATTATATTCCTATATCAATTGTTTTAACAATAATAACAAATAAACAAAATAAATTGATTTACTGAAATCAGAAATTTTAATGTGAATTTAAAAAAAATTAATTTTTTGATTGTAGTTTTAATGTTTTGTATAAACTGAAGATTATTTGTGTCAAAAATAATCTTATTATTCTCTTAAAAAAATGGGTACAGATAGTTCAAATAAAAATATTATTTTTATTATATTATAATTCATTTATACCATGAAATTTATCAATTTAACTTACAAATCAGTGCTGCAGACTGATTGTTGCATAGATTTCCATAAAGTTAAACTGTAATTTCAGTTACGGTTGTCAAATACATCTCTAATAAAAACAGATAGTGACAAGCTGTTTGAAAAACAATGTTTTAGCATCACTTTATATCATTACTTTTTTACTTTACATCTTATACTAACAGCAATTTTGGTATAAGGCAATGAAAGTTCAATGATAAAAAGTATAGTAAATGAAAGCTGGAAATGGTTAGCAGGAAAGTTTTAAAGAATAGCAGGTTAGGTTAGGTTAGGAGTAAAAAGATGGAAGTAATGAAAATAAAACAAATTAGTTTTGTTTTTGGAGAATAATGTGATATAGCAAACTTAAGAATGTATGAGGAATGAATGTGTAGTACAAACTGGCAGCAAGTTGCTTAACTTCTCCAGCAAAAAAATACTATGACACTAGCTCAAAGTTAAAAAAATGGTGCAATTCCATCTATTATGAAATGTTATTAAAAAATAACTTTTATATTATTAATTATTATAAAAGGCCAAATTTTGAGGGTAGAGATGAGTTTTAAAGGTACTGTAATTGCCGATAGCGAGTAAAATTTTGAGATTTGCAAAAACATATTAATTTCAATGTTCTTTGAAACGAGCCTTTTTTGACTAAACTAATTTAAATTCATTAATGATTTATGTAGCTAATGAAAAGCCATCTTACAGATTTTCATAGATTTAAGTAATATTGATATATAATATAAAATATAATAAAAAATAAATGTTTTATTATGGCATAAAATTTGTTAATTAATGATAAAAAGTAATATAATTGTTATGACTTGTTTAAAGATATAAAGACATTGGATTAGTTAATTACTTATCCTTATAAAGTAATAATTAACATAATCTATTGAACTAATATTTTATTATTTATCTTAAATTTTAGATTGAAAAATTAATTGGAAGTGAAATCTTTCAAAAGTACAAACAGTTTAAATTGAATGCAGGTAAAGTATAAATATAAGTATAGCATAATTTGTTCATTTTTAAAATAAATTAAATATTAATAAAATTATATTTGTGGTTTGTATAAACATTAAAATGAAAGTTTATTTAATTAATTAATACTCCAGTTTTAATTCTTATGAGAATATAATCAATGTGGTGAAGTTGCTAAACAATATGTTCAACTCCGACCTTACCCTTTTTTAAATGTCACACTATGATTCTTTTTATAAGAAATATAACACTGAGTATCTGAATATTTTTAATGTAAAATTTCTATAAAATGTTGTACTAAAATTAATGAAAATAAAAAAAAATGGATATAACAAATTTACCTTGAAAAAACTTTTGAATACATAAAGAAACACACTACATCTTAATAGCTAAAAGAATTCCACTTTTATTAGTTAAATAATTAATTGATTTAAATTTAATTATTTTTAAGAAAAAGAAATTAATACAATAAAACACAAAAAATAAAGATTTGATGGATGACATAATAAATTGGTTTGTAAAATAGTTTCTCCCACTCCGGCTACAATGGGAATAGTTAATTTCCTACCAAAAGTCGACTAAACAAAAGTATACGGTAGAATTTTAAAATATGAAATTAAAAAAAAATCAGTTATCTTGAAACAAGTGTGATCGTGCCCTAAGAACTTAAACCAGTGAATAATAAGCTGAAACCACCCTATTTATTACATTTTGTAGTTTTCTCTTTCTCTTTTAGTTTGTTACAGTTAGATTCTGATCTTGGTTTTACTTTGTTAATTGTATTTTATTGACTGTTTTAAGACTAAATTATGTTATCGAAGCTCTATAATAGTCATAAATAACTCGAAACCAATGGAAGGCAGTGAAAAAATTAATTAGTGAAATTAGTCAAAAAAACAATTGATATCTAAAGTAATACATCCGAGATGTAAAAAAATATTGTGGCAAGTAAAAATTATAGCACCAGAAGTGAAATTCAGATTTTTTTCTTGGGAGCTTCTCTTGGGTAAAGATAAGCTTAGTGCTTTGAAGCGATACCATGAATGTTTATTTTTTAGATGTGATTCCACAACTAACTACCAGCGTTCAGTTGTTTTACCTATTTTGACCACTGGTGGGCCTTAAATTAATAAAAGCTATTTCCTAAAAGTATAGAACATGTTGCATTAGATATGCATAACATTTTGCATAGCCAGACCTCTGTTTGATTTTTGTTCCCAGAACTATTACATTAGATATAACCAGTATGGTTATACATTAATTAATAGTCTTATTAAATTTGGCTTTAATCATTATCCGCATTCATTTTGCTTTAATAATTATCGGGCTTAGAGATGTTTATATTTGTTTAAGCACTTCTTAGAAAGACATTAAATAATAGAAAATATGCAACATTACAAATACAAGAAAAGAGAACTTTTTGTAATTAATTTAATTTCTTAATTCAAAAAGAAAGAAAAAAATTATTTATTTACATCTTTTATAAATATTTTACACATAAACAAGAAATTAAATTTTGATTAATGTATGCTTCTTGTTTCATTTCATTGTTCCACATATTTTAATGTTAAAAAATATATATAAAAATCATAAATTATAATAAAATTAATGTATTTATAAATGTTAATTTACTATTTAGAAATAGATGAAGACCCTTCTCGTTGTTGGTGCCCAAAACCAGAATGTAATAACATTTGTCAAGTTGAATTGTCTGATGTACCTGTACCAATTGTTTGCTCAAATGTAAGTTTTTATTATATTGAACTTTATAAAATGCATTTTTAATAAATATTTATTAATTTTCATATATATTTTATTATAATTAATAATGTTAATTGTAATAAGATATATATAATTAATGATTGATTAGATTTATCTGAAATATCATTAAGCAAAAATACAAATATTAAGTGTAAAATATAATGATTTTTTTTATGTAGGAAAAAAAAAGCAAAAGAAATTCAGAATTCTATATTATTACAAATAATAATAAATAATGCAATAAATTCTAGCTTTATATTTTGACTATTTAAATTTAACTTATAAATTATGTAAAGAGATTAATAATATTTTATTTACCTGTTTTCATTAATTTATCATTTTATATGTCAACTTTAAACATTTTTATGTTCACTTTAAAGGATTCAGAAGCTCTTATGTTCAGAATTTAAATTATTTCTCTTCAAAGAAAATATCTTGACACATTAGCTGCAACTGTAGAGGGAAAAAAGCAGGAAATGTTATGCTGGACAGTTTTTTTTTTATATAATAAATTAAATGCGTTTAATATTAAATGTGATATTTAAATTCCATTTATTTTCACAAAAGATATTTTAAAAGTGCTTGATCAATAATTTTAGGTTGCTCACCATCATTACATATCTGTAATAGCTAAACAAAGAAAAAAGTATAAAAGTACTTACCATTCAAAATTCTTCATTTTGGTTAACTTCTTCTTCTATCATTTTGCTCATTATTGATGGGAAAGAGATCAATTTGCATAAAAGTTTGAAGTAATGTCACGTGGTATTCATTAACCTAATTGCTAGTAATTTTGAGACTCTGAAGCAGCAGAAAAAATTATGTAAAATGCATAAACTCTAAAAGGAATGTTAAAAATTCTAAATTGTGAAAAAATTGGAATTGAATTTTAGTATTGTGTAGTTTAGCTTGAGAGTAGATGGGATAATGAAACAAACTTCTAAATGTCTGTTTTATTATTTGTTTTTGTACATTTTTTTTTATTTGATATTTAGTTTCATTCTTCTTTTTTTCAAAGTATATCTTTCCCCAAAACCACCATGCTTCTTTTCTTATTTATTATAACCAAAATTATAACCTTTTCCTAAGAGTCCATACTGGAGCAAGTATTGCTTTCATAAGCACTGAAAAGGGCATTTAGTATGCAACGATAGAGTCATGCCAGTCATCTATCTAACACCTTTTGGGGGAAAATTTTTGAATTGAAATAATGTGACTTCCATTTTGCATAGGAAGTTCATATATAGTTAATCAGGGATTCTTGCCTCTAATATTTTTATATCTGGTCTCGTCTTTCATCTATCTAACTCCATTATTGAGATTATGGGGAATTTATTGATCTACAATTTTTTCAAATTACAGCCCAACCAGAGTTAGACTAAGAAAGTGAAAACAAAATGCATTTCTTGGACTGTTAAGAAAGGCAAATTTATAATCAACGTTTCTATTATAATATTATATATTGTTACATGGAGTAATTTTGAAATTTTGTCTGTTTTAAATAAATTTAGAATGTTTTCTACTCATTATTAAATTATGATGTAAATTTTTTTTTGTGTCATCAAAAATCTTAAATTATTCTTTTAAAAATCAACAAACATTTTAATTTAAGTTCAATAAATTTAAATTTTAATACATTTCTCTCAGTCTGATAAATTCTGTTAGATATCAGTTTTATTTAAAATCAAATCGTCAGGTTTTTAAAATTAACTTCAGTGCATAGATTTTACTCAACTAATTTTTGGGTTATGTTAAAATTCTACATCATAAATTAATCAAATACATGAAAATTGAATTGTTATATATGATATTTATCTACTTTTTAAAACTATTTTATTTAATGTGTTTGTTTTATTCTTTAGTGTAACACCATGTTTTGTTCATCGTGTAAAGAATTATGGCATTCCACTCAATTGTGCAAGGAGAAAAAATGCTTTAAGTAAATATATATTTTATGTTAAATCTTTCATTGAACTATATTATTAAAAACTTTGTTTGTGTGAAGACAGTAATTATCTTAAATTATTTAAAAATTTAATTAATCATTAATCATTAACTGTATTGTTGTCTGAATTAACTCAAAAACATTCAACAAGCTATTGTAAAATTTTCTTTTGAATACATCGTTAAACTATTATATTTTATCAATACTTTAGCTAGTGTTGCAAATATTAATGGATTAAATCAACAACTTTACATTATTTACAATATCTGAATTATCAAGTAATAAAAATCAATATTTCATCAATTATATAAACATAAACTGATTCAGAATTCATTAAATTTTTATAAACATTAGAATTAAATTATAATTAAAAATATAAGATAGTGATATCATTTATTTCTTGATTAAAATTTTATGATAAATTATATACTTTATAATTTTAAAATTTACTGATATTTGGTCATATGTTTTTAAGTTGGGAATTCAAACTAAATTTGTTTGTATATTCAAATTTTTATCGCAGAGCATTTCAAAATCATAAATTTTATCAGGATAATCGGAATATACTGTAATTATTTTAAATAAATAACCTGAACTAAAGTGCCTAACTGTTTGGCTTATTTATTCAGCTTAAAGTGCCTGAAATGTTTAAATATTCAGTTTTTTTTAAACTATTTTTAGAAATTAAAAAATGTAAATATTATTATTTATATTTTAAAATTACTATACTTATTAATTCACTTCCATCTTTATTTTTCTAATGTAAATAATATATTAAAAATTATATTAAGTAAAGTTTAACTGGCTTTATGTATAGGAATATGAATTGCCTTCTATACATATCACAAAGAATCTGCTTTGTGATACTGAAATGTTTATTGAAGTAAAGATTTTGATTTTATTTTTTAGCAGAAAAATTTATTTGAATGTTAAATAAAAATTTGTAATAGATATATATAGAATAAGTAGCTGGATGTGTATGCAAATATGAAAATAATCCAGCAAAAAACAATAAATTTAATGAAAGTTAATGTGTTTCACTACTTTGAACAGTCATTTTCAGATGAACATACATTCTAAAATTGAACAACATATTATCATTATTCCTTTAAATATTTTGCTTGAATTACTGTTTGGTTTTAGAACATGTTAATCTGAAGATGACTGCTCAAAGTAGTCAAAAATGTTAGTTTTTATTAAATTATTTATTAATTTTTTTGTGTTTGAGTGTCTTATTCTTGTAATAGATATCATATCATCAATATGGTTAATATGTACCAGTATTTACTTTTTTTAATATCAATACTCTGCACTCTGAGTAATCTGACCGTGTACTAATTCTAACTTCATGTGATCTGAACCAATTTTGTTTGAATTTTTTATTATTATTATTATTATTATTATTATTATTATTATTTGCTCAAAATAAGTTTTATATAATTTTTATTACAACAAGTCACAACTTACAGTATAATATGAAGTATAAGATATTAAAATAGTGGAAATATCATAATTAAATCATATTAAATTAAGAAAATCATATTAAATTTATTTATTTTTTTTTGTAAAATTTTTAAGTTTTTAATAAAAAATAGATAAAAACAAAGAAAACTATTCATTGGATAAAGAGAAAAGATGAGAAGAATTCAAACTTTTCACTTGTTTGAAAATTATTCAGAATACCATTTCATAACTGGATGATGTTGATGAAGATAAAGACCAAGAAAGAACTCTTCCAAGAAACCTAAATAAACATTTGAAATACATTAGCCATTCAATACAATATCTACTTGCCAAGATCTTCTTGNCTATAAGAAATAAAATTAAACTTCTTAACATCTTTAAAGTATTTAATATTCAGCAATTGATCTTTTGTTATCATCAAACAAATGATAATAATTACAGTAGTTTGATTTTTATTTTTATATTATAATTACTTAAGCTAATTTTCATTAGTAAGTTTATCTTTAACATTTCTAAACTATCTTTGAATAATAGAAATTATTATTATTATAGCAAAATCCATCGGTTCCAATATTATACCTTCAATGAAGTAATTTTGTAATCAGTGTTAAGTTAATAATTTAATAATTAAAACTACTAAACAGTTAATTACTGTTTAGTAGTTTTTAATCTGTAAACTATGCAGTAGTTATAATGATTATTTTATAAAGATCATAACAAAGGTATTTTTAACATTTAGTGTATGCAACAGTACCTGACAATAAACATTCTAGAAGGCAATATTAAATTTTCTTGTCCCGATCCATTTTGTAATAATACTGGAAGTATTAATGACCAAGAGGTAAGTTTTAAAATATCGTCATTATTTTAGTTTAATATTGCGACATTCAATCGGATAGGGTTTTCTGTTGTTATTTATTCTAATTTCAGAGAACTATTTCATAAATTTATTTTTTCTTTCATTAAATTAATGCCATAAATTTCTTCAAAGATTGAGATTAATTTCTTCATGAAATTACATATTATATTCCTATATCAATTGTTTTAACAATAATAACAAATAAACAAAATAAATTGATTTACTGAAATCAGAAATTTTAATGTGAATTTAAAAAAAATTAATTTTTTGATTGTAGTTTTAATGTTTTGTATAAACTGAAGATTATTTGTGTCAAAAATAATCTTATTATTCTCTTAAAAAAATGGGTACAGATAGTTCAAATAAAAATATTATTTTTATTATATTATAATTCATTTATACCATGAAATTTATCAATTTAACTTACAAATCAGTGCTGCAGACTGATTGTTGCATAGATTTCCATAAAGTTAAACTGTAATTTCAGTTACGGTTGTCAAATACATCTCTAATAAAAACAGATAGTGACAAGCTGTTTGAAAAACAATGTTTTAGCATCACTTTATATCATTACTTTTTTACTTTACATCTTATACTAACAGCAATTTTGGTATAAGGCAATGAAAGTTCAATGATAAAAAGTATAGTAAATGAAAGCTGGAAATGGTTAGCAGGAAAGTTTTAAAGAATAGCAGGTTAGGTTAGGTTAGGAGTAAAAAGATGGAAGTAATGAAAATAAAACAAATTAGTTTTGTTTTTGGAGAATAATGTGATATAGCAAACTTAAGAATGTATGAGGAATGAATGTGTAGTACAAACTGGCAGCAAGTTGCTTAACTTCTCCAGCAAAAAAATACTATGACACTAGCTCAAAGTTAAAAAAATGGTGCAATTCCATCTATTATGAAATGTTATTAAAAAATAACTTTTATATTATTAATTATTATAAAAGGCCAAATTTTGAGGGTAGAGATGAGTTTTAAAGGTACTGTAATTGCCGATAGCGAGTAAAATTTTGAGATTTGCAAAAACATATTAATTTCAATGTTCTTTGAAACGAGCCTTTTTTGACTAAACTAATTTAAATTCATTAATGATTTATGTAGCTAATGAAAAGCCATCTTACAGATTTTCATAGATTTAAGTAATATTGATATATAATATAAAATATAATAAAAAATAAATGTTTTATTATGGCATAAAATTTGTTAATTAATGATAAAAAGTAATATAATTGTTATGACTTGTTTAAAGATATAAAGACATTGGATTAGTTAATTACTTATCCTTATAAAGTAATAATTAACATAATCTATTGAACTAATATTTTATTATTTATCTTAAATTTTAGATTGAAAAATTAATTGGAAGTGAAATCTTTCAAAAGTACAAACAGTTTAAATTGAATGCAGGTAAAGTATAAATATAAGTATAGCATAATTTGTTCATTTTTAAAATAAATTAAATATTAATAAAATTATATTTGTGGTTTGTATAAACATTAAAATGAAAGTTTATTTAATTAATTAATACTCCAGTTTTAATTCTTATGAGAATATAATCAATGTGGTGAAGTTGCTAAACAATATGTTCAACTCCGACCTTACCCTTTTTTAAATGTCACACTATGATTCTTTTTATAAGAAATATAACACTGAGTATCTGAATATTTTTAATGTAAAATTTCTATAAAATGTTGTACTAAAATTAATGAAAATAAAAAAAAATGGATATAACAAATTTACCTTGAAAAAACTTTTGAATACATAAAGAAACACACTACATCTTAATAGCTAAAAGAATTCCACTTTTATTAGTTAAATAATTAATTGATTTAAATTTAATTATTTTTAAGAAAAAGAAATTAATACAATAAAACACAAAAAATAAAGATTTGATGGATGACATAATAAATTGGTTTGTAAAATAGTTTCTCCCACTCCGGCTACAATGGGAATAGTTAATTTCCTACCAAAAGTCGACTAAACAAAAGTATACGGTAGAATTTTAAAATATGAAATTAAAAAAAAATCAGTTATCTTGAAACAAGTGTGATCGTGCCCTAAGAACTTAAACCAGTGAATAATAAGCTGAAACCACCCTATTTATTACATTTTGTAGTTTTCTCTTTCTCTTTTAGTTTGTTACAGTTAGATTCTGATCTTGGTTTTACTTTGTTAATTGTATTTTATTGACTGTTTTAAGACTAAATTATGTTATCGAAGCTCTATAATAGTCATAAATAACTCGAAACCAATGGAAGGCAGTGAAAAAATTAATTAGTGAAATTAGTCAAAAAAACAATTGATATCTAAAGTAATACATCCGAGATGTAAAAAAATATTGTGGCAAGTAAAAATTATAGCACCAGAAGTGAAATTCAGATTTTTTTCTTGGGAGCTTCTCTTGGGTAAAGATAAGCTTAGTGCTTTGAAGCGATACCATGAATGTTTATTTTTTAGATGTGATTCCACAACTAACTACCAGCGTTCAGTTGTTTTACCTATTTTGACCACTGGTGGGCCTTAAATTAATAAAAGCTATTTCCTAAAAGTATAGAACATGTTGCATTAGATATGCATAACATTTTGCATAGCCAGACCTCTGTTTGATTTTTGTTCCCAGAACTATTACATTAGATATAACCAGTATGGTTATACATTAATTAATAGTCTTATTAAATTTGGCTTTAATCATTATCCGCATTCATTTTGCTTTAATAATTATCGGGCTTAGAGATGTTTATATTTGTTTAAGCACTTCTTAGAAAGACATTAAATAATAGAAAATATGCAACATTACAAATACAAGAAAAGAGAACTTTTTGTAATTAATTTAATTTCTTAATTCAAAAAGAAAGAAAAAAATTATTTATTTACATCTTTTATAAATATTTTACACATAAACAAGAAATTAAATTTTGATTAATGTATGCTTCTTGTTTCATTTCATTGTTCCACATATTTTAATGTTAAAAAATATATATAAAAATCATAAATTATAATAAAATTAATGTATTTATAAATGTTAATTTACTATTTAGAAATAGATGAAGACCCTTCTCGTTGTTGGTGCCCAAAACCAGAATGTAATAACATTTGTCAAGTTGAATTGTCTGATGTACCTGTACCAATTGTTTGCTCAAATGTAAGTTTTTATTATATTGAACTTTATAAAATGCATTTTTAATAAATATTTATTAATTTTCATATATATTTTATTATAATTAATAATGTTAATTGTAATAAGATATATATAATTAATGATTGATTAGATTTATCTGAAATATCATTAAGCAAAAATACAAATATTAAGTGTAAAATATAATGATTTTTTTTATGTAGGAAAAAAAAAGCAAAAGAAATTCAGAATTCTATATTATTACAAATAATAATAAATAATGCAATAAATTCTAGCTTTATATTTTGACTATTTAAATTTAACTTATAAATTATGTAAAGAGATTAATAATATTTTATTTACCTGTTTTCATTAATTTATCATTTTATATGTCAACTTTAAACATTTTTATGTTCACTTTAAAGGATTCAGAAGCTCTTATGTTCAGAATTTAAATTATTTCTCTTCAAAGAAAATATCTTGACACATTAGCTGCAACTGTAGAGGGAAAAAAGCAGGAAATGTTATGCTGGACAGTTTTTTTTTTATATAATAAATTAAATGCGTTTAATATTAAATGTGATATTTAAATTCCATTTATTTTCACAAAAGATATTTTAAAAGTGCTTGATCAATAATTTTAGGTTGCTCACCATCATTACATATCTGTAATAGCTAAACAAAGAAAAAAGTATAAAAGTACTTACCATTCAAAATTCTTCATTTTGGTTAACTTCTTCTTCTATCATTTTGCTCATTATTGATGGGAAAGAGATCAATTTGCATAAAAGTTTGAAGTAATGTCACGTGGTATTCATTAACCTAATTGCTAGTAATTTTGAGACTCTGAAGCAGCAGAAAAAATTATGTAAAATGCATAAACTCTAAAAGGAATGTTAAAAATTCTAAATTGTGAAAAAATTGGAATTGAATTTTAGTATTGTGTAGTTTAGCTTGAGAGTAGATGGGATAATGAAACAAACTTCTAAATGTCTGTTTTATTATTTGTTTTTGTACATTTTTTTTTATTTGATATTTAGTTTCATTCTTCTTTTTTTCAAAGTATATCTTTCCCCAAAACCACCATGCTTCTTTTCTTATTTATTATAACCAAAATTATAACCTTTTCCTAAGAGTCCATACTGGAGCAAGTATTGCTTTCATAAGCACTGAAAAGGGCATTTAGTATGCAACGATAGAGTCATGCCAGTCATCTATCTAACACCTTTTGGGGGAAAATTTTTGAATTGAAATAATGTGACTTCCATTTTGCATAGGAAGTTCATATATAGTTAATCAGGGATTCTTGCCTCTAATATTTTTATATCTGGTCTCGTCTTTCATCTATCTAACTCCATTATTGAGATTATGGGGAATTTATTGATCTACAATTTTTTCAAATTACAGCCCAACCAGAGTTAGACTAAGAAAGTGAAAACAAAATGCATTTCTTGGACTGTTAAGAAAGGCAAATTTATAATCAACGTTTCTATTATAATATTATATATTGTTACATGGAGTAATTTTGAAATTTTGTCTGTTTTAAATAAATTTAGAATGTTTTCTACTCATTATTAAATTATGATGTAAATTTTTTTTTGTGTCATCAAAAATCTTAAATTATTCTTTTAAAAATCAACAAACATTTTAATTTAAGTTCAATAAATTTAAATTTTAATACATTTCTCTCAGTCTGATAAATTCTGTTAGATATCAGTTTTATTTAAAATCAAATCGTCAGGTTTTTAAAATTAACTTCAGTGCATAGATTTTACTCAACTAATTTTTGGGTTATGTTAAAATTCTACATCATAAATTAATCAAATACATGAAAATTGAATTGTTATATATGATATTTATCTACTTTTTAAAACTATTTTATTTAATGTGTTTGTTTTATTCTTTAGTGTAACACCATGTTTTGTTCATCGTGTAAAGAATTATGGCATTCCACTCAATTGTGCAAGGAGAAAAAATGCTTTAAGTAAATATATATTTTATGTTAAATCTTTCATTGAACTATATTATTAAAAACTTTGTTTGTGTGAAGACAGTAATTATCTTAAATTATTTAAAAATTTAATTAATCATTAATCATTAACTGTATTGTTGTCTGAATTAACTCAAAAACATTCAACAAGCTATTGTAAAATTTTCTTTTGAATACATCGTTAAACTATTATATTTTATCAATACTTTAGCTAGTGTTGCAAATATTAATGGATTAAATCAACAACTTTACATTATTTACAATATCTGAATTATCAAGTAATAAAAATCAATATTTCATCAATTATATAAACATAAACTGATTCAGAATTCATTAAATTTTTATAAACATTAGAATTAAATTATAATTAAAAATATAAGATAGTGATATCATTTATTTCTTGATTAAAATTTTATGATAAATTATATACTTTATAATTTTAAAATTTACTGATATTTGGTCATATGTTTTTAAGTTGGGAATTCAAACTAAATTTGTTTGTATATTCAAATTTTTATCGCAGAGCATTTCAAAATCATAAATTTTATCAGGATAATCGGAATATACTGTAATTATTTTAAATAAATAAGCTGAACTAAAGTGCCTAACTGTTTGGCTTATTTATTCAGCTTAAAGTGCCTGAAATGTTTAAATATTCAGTTTTTTTTAAACTATTTTTAGAAATTAAAAAATGTAAATATTATTATTTATATTTTAAAATTACTATACTTATTAATTCACTTCCATCTTTATTTTTCTAATGTAAATAATATATTAAAAATTATATTAAGTAAAGTTTAACTGGCTTTATGTATAGGAATATGAATTGCCTTCTATACATATCACAAAGAATCTGCTTTGTGATACTGAAATGTTTATTGAAGTAAAGATTTTGATTTTATTTTTTAGCAGAAAAATTTATTTGAATGTTAAATAAAAATTTGTAATAGATATATATAGAATAAGTAGCTGGATGTGTATGCAAATATGAAAATAATCCAGCAAAAAACAATAAATTTAATGAAAGTTAATGTGTTTCACTACTTTGAACAGTCATTTTCAGATGAACATACATTCTAAAATTGAACAACATATTATCGTTATTCCTTTAAATATTTTGCTTGAATTACTGTTTGGTTTTAGAACATGTTAATCTGAAGATGACTGCTCAAAGTAGTCAAAAATGTTAGTTTTTATTAAATTATTTATTAATTTTTTTGTGTTTGAGTGTCTTATTCTTGTAATAGATATCATATCATCAATATGGTTAATATGTACCAGTATTTACTTTTTTTAATATCAATACTCTGCACTCAGTAATCTGACCGTGTACTAATTCTAACTTCATGTGATCTGAACCAATTTTGTTTGAATTTTTTATTATTATTATTATTATTATTATTATTTGCTCAAAATAAGTTTTATATAATTTTTATTACAACAAGTCACAACTTACAGTATAATATGAAGTATAAGATATTAAAATAGTGGAAATATCATAATTAAATCATATTAAATTTATTTATTTTTTTTTGTAAAATTTTTAAGTTTTTAATAAAAAATAGATAAAAACAAAGAAAACTATTCATTGGATAAAGAGAAAAGATGAGAAGAATTCAAACTTTTCACTTGTTTGAAAATTATTCAGAATACCATTTCATAACTGGATGATGTTGATGAAGATAAAGACCAAGAAAGAACTCTTCCAAGAAACCTAAATAAACATTTGAAATACATTAGCCATTCAATACAATATCTACTTGCCAAGATCTTCTTGTTACAATATCTTCATAGAAAAATGACAAATTGTAAAATTAATGTGTACTACACATTTTAACATACATTTAATATATATATATTTTAATTCATAAATATATATGTATTTGTCATTATTTTAAACTTATTTTTCTTTATATACAAGGGTTGTTCAAAAAGTTCCCGAACTTTATTTATTACAAAACAAAAATACATCACTTACAATTTATTTGTCAGGGTCCCCTTCAAAGTAGTCTCCTCTCCAATGTATACACTTATCCCAATGATGTTTCCACTTTTTGAAACATTCCTGGAATGCTTTTTTCAAAATGCTCATCTATAAGCTCCTCCATTGTTTTTTTTCTATCTCTGGAATAGTGGCAAATCTTTTTCCTTTGAACATGTTTTTTAGTTTGGGGAACAGGAAAAAGCCACATGGGGCCAGGTTGGGTGAGTAGGGTGGGTGGGGAAGCACAGCAGTCTTGTTTTTGACCAAAAATGCACGAGTTCTGAGGGACAAACGAGCCGATGCGTTGTCACCGTGAAAAAACTACTCGCCACTCCTCCAAAATTCGAGCCATTTTCGCTTGATTCTGTTTCTTTGGTGTTTCACAACCCCCAATTAGTACTCCATGTTGACTGTCTGGCCTGTAGGTAGGTATTCATTATGCACAACCCCCTTTGTATCGAAAAAAGGAGTCAAAATCACCTTAACATTTGAGCAAACTTGTCAAAAATTTTTTGGGTAGGGGATGTTTCACCAACCCATTGTGAAGATTGCACTTTTGTTTCGATGTTATATCCATAAACCCATGATTCATCACCTGTTATGATCATGGACAAGGTTTCATCCTCTTCAGCTCAATCAAACAGTTCCTGACAGACTTGAATCTGATGTTGTTNCCCCTCCCGGCTCTTTCAATTAATAAATCTTGTTACTATTTATTAAATTTCATACGGACACTGCAGCTGCTTTATAAAAAATAAAAGCAAAATTATTTAACAATATTTCACAGGATTTAAGAATACATATAGTTAATATTATTCTTATCGCTATAAAAAATATTCGAAATTATTGGGAGTTTTGCTTTTTATTGAAAGTTTTACTTTCAATAAAAAGAAACATAAGAATACAAGGGTTGTTCAAAAAGTTCCCGAACTTTATTTATTACAAAACAAAAATACATCACTTACAATTTATTTGTCAGGGTCCCCTTCAAAGTAGTCTCCTCTCCAATGTATACACTTATCCCAATGATGTTTCCACTTTTTGAAACATTCCTGGAATGCTTTTTTCAAAATGCTCATCTATAAGCTCCTCCATTGTTTTTTTTCTATCTCTGGAATAGTGGCAAATCTTTTTCCTTTGAACATGTTTTTTAGTTTGGGGAACAGGAAAAAGCCACATGGGGCCAGGTTGGGTGAGTAGGGTGGGTGGGGAAGCACAGCAGTCTTGTTTTTGACCAAAAATGCACGAGTTCTGAGGGACAAACGAGCCGATGCGTTGTCACCGTGAAAAAACTACTCTCCACTCCTCCAAAATTCGAGCCATTTTCGCTTGATTCTGTTTCTTTGG
Source organism: Centruroides sculpturatus (assembly GCF_000671375.1). Classification (NCBI taxonomy): domain Eukaryota; kingdom Metazoa; phylum Arthropoda; class Arachnida; order Scorpiones; family Buthidae; genus Centruroides; species Centruroides sculpturatus. Next base: position 327,568 of record NW_019384299.1, on the reverse strand, counting down.
TGTTTCACAACCCCCAATTAGTACTCCATGTTGACTGTCTGGCCTGTAGGTAGGTATTCATTATGCACAACCCCCTTTGTATCGAAAAAAGGAGTCAAAATCACCTTAACATTTGAGCAAACTTGTCAAAAATTTTTTGGGTAGGGGATGTTTCACCAACCCATTGTGAAGATTGCACTTTTGTTTCGATGTTATATCCATAAACCCATGATTCATCACCTGTTATGATCATGGACAAGGTTTCATCCTCTTCAGCTCAATCAAACAGTTCCTGACAGACTTGAATCTGATGTTGTTTCTAGTCTGCTGTCATCATGCGAGGCACGAATTTGGCGGCAACTTGCTGCATCTTCAATTTTTCATGCAGGATTTCATAGCATGAACCAATTGAGATGCCACACTCTTCTGCAAATTCCCTGACAGTCAAATGTTGATTTGCATGAATGAGATTGTTCACTTTTTTGATGTGGGGTCATCAGTTGACATTGATGGTCGTCTAGAATGCTCATCATCTTCTACTGACTGCTATCCCTTTTTGAACCAGGTAAACCATTCATAACATACAGTACATTTTATAGCATCCTCACCATAAGCCTTGGTAATCAACTCAAAAGTTTCCATGAAGGATTTCCCAAGTTTCACACAGAATTTCACAGAACAATGCTGTTCTTTCAAAGAGCTTATTTCAGCGGATCTGATTTCTTGCCGAACCCTATGAACACTACTTCACATAAACAGCCGTAACTAATCACCAAAACAAGATATCAACAAATGGGTTGAAACATGTTACTTGGAAGGTTTCCGTAGACACAATGCCTCTAAGCGGATTAAAAAATAACCAACTGGAGGTGCGCTATTCAAAAAGTTTGGGAACTTTTTGAACAACCCACATATAATATCCCTCAGTAATCTAAATGACCTCATACAAGAGTTAGTTCAGATTAACAAAATTGTACTGTAATCTGTTTCAGTTTTTGAAATTATTTTTGAAATGTTACAAATCACTGTATACAGTAAAACCTCTGTAAACTGGACTCACACAGTATTGAATATTATTTTTTCTGGTTTGGCAGGTTTCTGTTTCAAACAGGGTTTTTTTAATGCTGAAAATTGTAGTATTTCCAAGAATTCTTCCCATTTACGCAGGTTGCAGTTATATTAAGGTTCTGTTTCTAACAGGTTTTACTGTAAATATATTTTGTTATTTTATAAGTTACATACAGAATTTTATAATATATTAACTTGAAAGAACGTTTGAATATATAATTCAAGGTTATTATTTTTTGTAATTTATCACATTTTAACATTAAGTATTTTGATCAATTAAAAATATTGTCAGTTTACCTAATTGAAAATTTTGAGTTTTTAATTACATATAATGTGTAAAAAATCTTTTATATTTTAGTTACAATAAAAAAGCATCTTCATTTGTAATTAAAAATGAAATCAATATAAAACATTGTCCCGGCTGCAACATTCCAATTGAAAGAAATGAAGGCTGTGCTCAGATGAAATGCAGATATTGCAAGCACATATTCTGTTGGCATTGTCTCTCTTTGCTTGATGTAAGTTTTTATATTTGTCTATTAATAACTTTATAATAAAGTGTAACTTTTAATATAATTTTAAATCATCTGTCTGTCTTATTCTGAAAGAGAATCAAAATATTTTGTTAGTGGTCACTGCAATATCATATGTTTTGCTGCTCATATTCAATACACTTGAGCATATGTAAACAAATTTTATATACAGTAGAGTGTCGTTTATCCGAATCAATTGGGGACTGGGGTTGTTCGGATAGCTTATTTTTCGGATAACTGATTATGTATGAAAAATATATTAACCTATCCCATGTTGAAATTTTTCTCTGTTGCATGTCACTTTGTGTTGAATTTTCGTCAATATTAAACCTAACGAAAACTTTTTAAAATAATAATCGTGGCTATTGTATCGTTAAAAATTATTTTTTATTTTGTACAAACAAAATAAATACATTGAAAAATATAAAAACCAAAAAAATATACTTTAGAAGTTGATCTAGTATCAAAAACGTTCGATTCAGCACGACGCAGTTCTCAGAAAAACATCACACAAAAGTGCCAGTGCTGCCAGCTAAAACACATACACCAACAAAAAAAAAATATTGGAGTAGCCCAAGATATAGCCAAAGATTGCTGTGCCATAGCACTAGCAAAAATTTAAATTTGCCGACTGGAATGCTTTTGGATAACCGACTTTCAGATAAACGACACTCTACTGTATACATATTTTGCTAACAGTGATGTAACTATTTTTTTTTTCTTTAACTCTTTTTGCCCTGTGGGCACTGAGAGAGCCTCTTTTTAGCAAGCCCATTATGGGTTAGGCCAGGCCCACAATGGGGTGGCTGAGTGATGAGGGGCGGGGCCCATCACCCAGGTTCAAATCCAGATGAATCATCCCCAGGAATTTTTTGGGGATTTATCGATTCATCCGGATTCGAACCTGGGTCCCCATAGTGTGGGCTACCACCTTGACCACTTGGCCATCTGACCATTGATGTAGCTATATTATAATTGCTTTTAAAGTAGTTAAAACTTCATAAATTCTGTGATAGAAATGCTATGGAAGTATTATATAAATACATAAAAACAAAAAAAAATCTTAAAGCTGCCAAAAATTCTATGTTAATGTTAGTTATTTCTTTATGTAAAAATTAATGTATGAATTTATTTTCAAATTAATGTTTTAATTATATAACATTTTTTTCTTTCTTAATTTCATATAAATTGTGTATTACTTCTATTTAAAATTTAACATTTAAAATATCTCTGGAAATTTATTCTGTTTATTATTTTTGTGAGTTTTAATAATGTAACATATATAAATTAAAAATTTATTGGTAAATTTATTAGTAATATTCATCTACAGTTATTTACATGGATATAGAGCTGTAGGTATAGAATTTACTTGGAATTTTATTCTACAGTTGCATTATTTAGTTGCTTAGAATATTAATATAAAAAAAAAAATATTTTTTTATATAAAGAGATTGTCATGCTTTTAAAAAAATTATCTAAATTTAAATAGTATTTATATATAACTAACTACGAAATATTTTTATAAATATGAATAAATTTTATATTACTTACAGGAGAACAGATTTTGTGTAAATTTGCTCTCCCTTAAGTAATATAGCTTTTGGGGATATTTACATAATTATATTATTCAAATATCCTCAAAAGTTTGCTAAATTTGCTGAAATAACTATTTTAACAGCCCCTTGCAAACAGTCCTAAAAATTTACCAGCCTGTATGATGCTATGAAAGTTTTATTATTATTGTTAATTTCTCTTTTAGTTTTTAAAAATTCAATTCTGGATTTTAAACTTAATATAAATATGATTCCTCTTATTAAATTTTTTGCAGGATGATGTATTGTTGAGACACTTTGATAAAGGTCCATGCAAGAATAAACTTGGTCATACTAGAGCATCATTAATTTGGCACAGAATTCGGGTAAGATATATTTCATAATGTTTTAAATTAATTTAAGTCTATATTTATAACATGTAAAACTAATACAATATAATGGTTACTTATTGCCATGACATCTTAGAAATTTATAAAGAAATATAATACAAGAAAAAATGATTTAGAATATATTTTTGTACAATATGCATAATTAATTTACATTAAAAAATATAGTATGTGATTTCTTCATTCTATCTGTTTAAGTTGTTCTTTATTAGATTTATAATTGTTCTTTATTAGATTTATTATACCAACTGAATAAATAGTCAATAAGTTGCCAAGTGTTGATATATGTCACCTTAGTGTGTCTGCAAAGAATCAGCTTAATAACAACAACACGGTTTCATCAGAATCAAAAGATTTATAATTTTTAAAGAATGAAATTGAATTTTAAGAATTCTACAGTCTTTATGAAAGTGTTTTTTTATAATTGTGCCAAACAATATGCCTTATTATTGGTCTATAATAAGACTAATATAATAATTATATACATTACAGTAGAGCATCGATTATCTGAATACCTATCAACCGAAACATCCATTAACTGAAAGCATTCCAGTCGGCAAATTCAAATTTCCACTAGTGCTATGGCACTGCAATATTTGGCTTTTCTTGGGCTACTCCAATATTATTTTTGTTGGTGGGCATGTTTTACTGGCAGCACTGGCACAACCATATTGTATTGTTAAAAATTATTTCTTTATTCTGCACAAACAAAATAAACATATTGAAAAATATAAAAACAAAAACAATTATATTTCTGAAGTTAATCTAGTATCAAAATCGTTCCAATTTATACACATCGAGAGGGTACTTAAGGATGCACCAGTACTTGAATGAGGCTTTTTCTCCCCCATCGTGAGCTATATTCTATGACTTTGCATCGTGAGTGGTGTGTTTTGTTTCAGCTTGTCGGAGAATATAGCCCAAGCAACTGACATCTCCAGATAAACCCAAGAAAAAGAAAGAGTTTTGCTTGTTTTGTGTGGTGTTTTTCTGAGGACTGTATGTCGGGATGTGTTTCGTGCTGAATTGGAACGTTTTTGATACTAGATTAACTTCCAAAATATAATTTTTTTTTGTTTTTATATTTTTCAATATATTTATTTTGTTTGTGCAAAATAAAGAAATAATTTTTAATGATACAATAGCCACAATTATTATTTTAAAAAATTTTTGTTAGGCTTAACATTGACGAAAATCCAACGCAAAGCGACACGCAACAGAGAAAAATTTCAACAGGGGATAGATTAATATATTTTTTCATACATAATCAGTTATCTGAACAACCCCAATCCTGAATTGCTTTGGATAATCGATGCTCTACTGTAGTTATATATTTATTATATTAGTCTTATTATAGCCTAATAATTTGGGCTATAATAAAACTGTGTGATATTAATTCAAAATTGATTTAGTAGATTTATTGTTAATATAATCAATTATGTAGATCATTCATTATACAGTATTCATTAAATAACATATAAGTTAATGATAAAAAAATTATTTTAATATTAATAGACTGTATTAGGATTGAATAATACAAGGTGGATAGAAAGTAGCTAGACATTGAGAAATTGCTATTATTTCTATATTTATAATGCAAAGATGATGAAAATTATTTGACTTGTACCTTACTAAATGGAAATATGGATGTGTACTTTAAAATTTAATGTACGCAACTTCCTCAAACAACCAGGGATTCAATGTGAGTGAATGGCCACTTCTCTGTGCTTCTGCAACCAGACCTTTGGTCCTTAGCTTCAATTGACAATTCTTGATTGTTTTTGGACAGACTGTGGCATGACATTTCTTCTTTCCACCATCTCTGCACAGCAATCACTGATTTCTACACCTCATAGCATATAGGTACAAGTATGGATTGATACTTGTTCCTGAACAGACAAGAGGATGGTCATTTCTTTTGCTACTACACATGCACCCTTTCTTGGTCGCTGTCTACACCACTGATGTGGGAATTATAAAATTCCATTGATTGATGTACATTCACACACAGATTTTATTATAATTGCATTTTTATCACAAAAAATTAAAATTTCTCAAAGTTTAATTACTTTCCACTCACCCTGTACATCAAAACAGACTCCACTAAATAATTATTACATATTGAAAATGGCTCTAAAAGTCATTAAATCATTAACTTACTACAGTATTCACATAATAATAATATATTACCACAATACACATAAAATTTTATTTATGGCACAAAATATAATATCTTTAAGATATGATTATAATCAAGTGTACAACAAATTCAGAAGTTTGAAATTCTGAAGGAAATTGAATTAACATGGTTCCGTTCTAATGCTCTGTTAAAATTATTTGGATTATTTTCAGTATGCTTAGTCTCGTATCATAAAAAATATTTACTGTATGCTTTAATTAATTTTTAAAAATTAAATGTTTATTATTATTGTTTTAGGTTGTGATTACAATAATAGGGCTGAGTGCTTTGTTAGCAACATTATCTCCATTGTTGCTGGTTTCACTTCCATTCCTTTTATGTTGTAAGTGTAATTTATATAGAAGTTTGATGAGATGAATATCTGTAACTATATTAAATATTTGTCAATAAAAATGTAATTTACCGCTTTGTGATAATATTAATTATATTCATTAACATAGGAACGAATTACTCGAAAAAGTAGATAGTTCAAGACCAAACCGACCCTTACGTTTAAGAATATATGCAATAATGCCAACATTTGCCAAATAGGAATCGGCAACTTCATTTAACGATGTCTCGATACGGACATAATAGTACTAGTATTTATTAAAAATAATAATCTCTGTTTATATTTGTAGAGATTAATTTTTATTTTTTATGTAAGGTGTGATCTCTATTGATAATCAGGTAATTTTATAATCATTTTAATTTATATGTTGAAAGCTATCAAATATAAAGCATGAAAATTTATTAACTTTTGTATTACGATATTAAATATGAATAAATAATTTATTACTAGAAAAATTTTTTTTGTTACAAACTATTTTATTTCCTTGTTAAATATCTTTTAACATTACAATAAAATTCAAAATGTTTTTAAGTGAAATGAAAAATAAAATCAGTTTTTGTTAGGATGTAATCCTTATTATTTTACAAATAAAAGTATACTTATGTTAATACAGGTTGAGTATCCCTGATCTAAATGCTTGGGGGTGAGAATGCTTTGTATTTTCGAATATATAATATGATAGTGATAATTCTTCTCAATTCTATCAGATCTTTTTGACATTTTTTAATGATACGTAAGTAACTAAACAGAAAATTAGTCACAGACACATTGTGTTTACAATGTTTGATGGTTTACTGAATCATGACAATATGTTATAGTTGTGTGCACACTTGCATTATCTTTCACAGCATAAACTGAGTCGTAACCTTATCCCAAAGGGTTCCTTGCTGTGAAAACAAAGTTACCAATTTTAGAATATTTTGGATTGGGGATAGTCAACCTGTATTTAAAAAAATAAGTTTAAATAATTTTGTTATATATTTTAAATTACAATTTAGAAAATATAAATTAAAATTGTTTATAACATGATTTTGTTTTTAATGTGAAATCTAATTTAACAGAATTCAATATTGTTTATTAAAAAGTGCTTATAAAACAGTACTCGATTCATAAGAATTCTACATTCCATTTCTTAATTTAACACATTGTCTGTCAGACTGAAAGAGGAAAAATAACTTCTGATCTGTTTTTTCATTATATTAGGAAATTCTTATGTATATTTAACTGAAATATATATTCATATTTTAAATTATTGTCTTTTGAAAGAACTTGACACTAAACTTCGATCTTAAATATTTGTTTGATGAAGTCTCATCTACTCTGAGTGAAACAGATCAACACCAATTAAAATTGTCCTTTCTTGAAAATGGAACTTTGCCAGTCCATCTTTGAGCTAGAAAAATTATACAGGATTCTTTAAAACTTTGTAAAATTATTTAATTTATAATTGTAAACTTACATATTTAACAGCTTGACAAAAAAATACTTTCAATAACATAAATTCCTTTAACTTCATCCAAAGCATTCAATTTCACGCATCGTTTTCAATAAAAGGCAATGTTATTCAGTCTTGGTTTCACTTTCACTTGAAGTAGATGCAACCTCATCACACATTGATATTTAAGATCCAAGTTTGGTCTTAATTGTTTCAAAAGAAAATAATTTAAAATAAATACTATATCCGAGTCATAAAAAAACCTAAAGGTTATTGGATTATATATGCATATTTGTATCAAAGACACAAAAAGATTTAGTTTGTGACTCATTAGTAACTGATTTTACAATCAATAATAATTATAATACCTTGTGTTTTCATGGTGTACTTTTTAAAATAATCAGTAATATTAATAATCAGTAATAATTAAGTAATTTAATTATTACATTTAATATTTTTTATAAGTAGAGATTAAAACATTATATTTCAATATATAATAAATACATCAAATTATTGTTTTTTATGAGATTATTTTTATAACATTCCAAGAGACTTTCAACATATTTCATGTACCTTTTTAACTACTAATGACATTTTTTACTTTGAAATTTATATAAATGAATAATAAATATTAAATGGAATTTATATTATTACAAAGATGTAATGAATTTGATATATTATGTGCATTTTTATTTAACTGTTGTAATTTAAATATCAAAATGTAAGACCGAGAATACAAGTTATTTATTTCAAAAGTTTATTTTTGTCATTCAAAAATTCTCTTTAAAATTTATTATATTAAAAATATTAATCTTAATAATTAAAGAAAACTATTTTAATATATAACATATAACACTTGGCTGTATTAATAATTTATAGTAATTTCAAGTATGATAATTTTTATTGAGTTTAAATTATGTTTAATTTGTATACGTTATTAAATTTAATGTATATATTTTTGTAATGATTTAATTTTTTGTCTTTATTTTATTTATAAAAAAATTTTTTTAAGTTGAATGAACTGTGTATGTGTTTGAAAATATTTTACAATAAAGGCATTTTTCTTTTATATTAATCTTATTATTTTGATAATAAAATATTTATTTATTTTTCTTTTTATTTGGAATTTCTTGCATATTTTTATTTTAGAAGATTTTGCGAGAGAATGGGAAAAATTGAAGCTATTCAATATATGTTAAAATAAAATCAACATTCTAACTCTTTTGCAGAAATAAATCATTCATAAGTTGATTTATTGTAATCTAAGTAAAGGCAGATTTTAATAATTTTTCAATAAAACTACTCATTCTCGGACGTTTTCTTAATATTGGATTGTGATAATATAAAAAGTCTCTCGAGAATGAGTCTACTTCTTGCAATAACACTTTGTTTGATCAAATGAAGAGTTTTATTGCGAGAAGTAAACTCGTCAAAGCTGTAAGTCAGTCATGTTTGTTACTGTTATATATATCACAAGAAACATGTAAATCTTGAGCATTTATTTACTGCAGACTGAAGAGATAAGTTTTGAACTCTCATTGCCATCACCAGGGATGCCCATATGTTCGACATGTCTCCTTTTTGTCACTGTTTCCCTTTTTTCTAATCCCCAAGAAGGCCCCAAACAACAGAAAATTTGTGATTTTTAGCCTATTCTGCAAATATAAAAGAAACTAATGAATGATATTGTTCATTGACCCATGCAACTTCGTCATATGTTGACCAAAATCCCATTCCTTGTTTTCGAGGCCAAGTTAGCCCCAAGTGCAACCAGCGCCAACTTGTGGGAGCACTGATCCAACATTGAATCATAAAGTTTGAAGCTCCTTGTGTAATGTATGATGCTCTTTTTCATATTCTGCAGGCACCGTTGGCCATCACTAAGTCTGCTACTCACAAGTAGAGTTTTCATTTGATTACACTGTACTAATAGGCTGATATTAAATGTAATTTGTACTCCAAAATTCAAAATTACATACATATAAAACAAAATTATTTTAATTTTTCTTCAATTTTAATTATTTTAGCTTTTGTAATGTAATGTACTTAATTTTAATTATTAAACAAAATAATTTTGTTAATATGTTTCTAAACTGTATTATGAATGCTTGAAAGAGTTAACTAATACTTTTACTGTAACATGACAATGTACAGTTAGAGTTTCTGTTAATATTTTACTATTAAGACAGTTCCCAAAATGAAGCAAAATATCTGAACTAAAGTAAATTATAGCATCTTTGGTAATTGGCAAATTGATGGAGGGACAAATCTCAACTCCATAAATAAATTATTACACTCCAATTTGATAACTGAATCCATCATACTTTATTCCTCATTCTGATTATTTTATGATGGATGAAGTTCAGTATTCATTCTATTGGAATTATCCTTAACATGTACCCTCTTATAATAATGNTTGGCATTTGGTATTTGTTTTGTGACACTTCTATTATACTTAACACCAGATATATACACAGACTTAAAATACAGTAGTAAAAATAAATTTATATATAGAAAATGATTAAGGTAAGTCAGACTTCATTTCAGTATCATAAATTTAAAAAAGTTAAAATAAAGTTTAGTTACTTCAAAATAGTTTTCATTTATAAATAAACTCTTGTGTTTAAGTCTCGTTACACGTGAGAAAGTTCAATTTTTATTTTTGATAGTTAAATGGTGCCAAGAGAGATGAATTGGAAAAAATGCTGATGTTTGCTATTGAAGCTACCGAAAGAGGTAATTTTCTTACTTTTTAAATTTATTCATAGCTTTATTCATATCCAATTTATTATTTTCAATTTTAGATATATGCTCCGGTAGTCTTCCTGTTTTATTATTAAGTGATATGTTTGATTGCTTCACTTTGGATCAGTGTGAAGAATTATTTACTTTTGTAGAAAATAGAGTCAATATATGGAAAAAGGTGAGTTAAGTACAATATATAATTTCATTGTTCAGCATAAAAACATCATATACAATATTTTTTCAATTCTAAGATGCACTATGAATTTGGAATTTAATTTTAAGATTCTTTTATGGAGAAAAAAATTTTGAACTAATTAGTTTCGAATCTATGAAAGTCGATTGATAAGTTAGAAAAACAATACAAATACCATGAAGCAAGTAATCTTTAGCAGCTCTTTTCAATCTATTTTGCATTGTTTTGAAGGCATTTTAAATGTTGAAAAAGGAGTTTAAGTGGAACTCTTGATGAAATGCATTTTGTTAAATGTACTTAAAAAATTATAAAAGAAGAGTGTTAAATATAAATATACCAAAGTCATTGTGATAGATGACATTTCAAGCTTTCTTTTTTCACTCTTATTATGACTACGCAGATGAGAGTGAGAAATGTCATCACCTCTTTTCACCACATATTCTTACTTGCTTGCATCTGCATAGTTGCACCGTACAGTTTGCTGAAATAATACTTTAATACACAATTTATCAAATTAGAAGCTAAATGAAGTGTATATATATATACAGTATATGTACAGTATACGTATACAATATTTAGGTTACATATATACCATTCCAATACAGGAACAGCTCTCTCATATTTCTGATACACAGTACTGTATATGCTCCTATTGTAACAAGATTTGGCCATCCCTGTTGTATACAGTGTGTTTTAAATAATTTATTACTTCATGTTATTACTTCATATATTAAAAATGAAATTAAGATAAACAGACAGAATTATCGAATGAATTAATTCATAAATCATGCTAATATTGAAGATCATTGTCATGTCGTGTCTTACCATGACTTGTAAAAGGCGCATCAAGCGCAGCACCCAAAGGCAAGGCTGCCCGATATATAAGATGTGAAACCGAGGGCACCTGTCTCTTTTTTGCCCTGTTTTGTACTTGCAAAGATATATGTTAAATAAATGTGTAATGTGTTAAGCCTTATATCCCTTTACTTCCTCAGACACTATTATTGGGTCAAACTATTTAGTAAGATTACGGGAATTTTATAATCATGATCATTCAATTCAAAGAAGAAAGTTAAGATATTAATAAATATACAAGATGATTCGGGGACCTGACACACATTGTTCGATACTTCGTAATTGCACAATGTAAACTATGTCTTGCTGACTGCTCTGTTGTGAAATAAAGAATAATTCCATTTGTTTTTATTTTATACAGATGTATTCCTCATATCTGTCATAAAAATTAGGAAATTACCTATAAATGCTGCAGAAATTAAATTAGTAACAAAGATTAATCATAAGCACTATTAATTAATTAATGATTTTCATAAAATGTGTGATCTAAATAAAATATTCAAATGGTATATGTTATATATATAAATATATAAAATTCAGCAACGAGTTGCTTAACTTTTCCGGCAACATTTAGTGGCGCCATCTGTTATGGTATTTTATTACAAAGAACTTTTGTTATTTTATAGAGTTATTAAGCACCAAAGAGGATGAACAAAATCGTGCTTTTCGCATATCCATACATATGGGGGGAAAAGCACGAAATTTTTTACATTTCTCATTGTTTCGAGGTCCAGAGTCCAAAAATGTCAACATCTTGGGGTCATTTTTTGTATGTTATATGTATATCCTTCGACCAGAGTTTGGCTAGATTGCTTGTAATCTGGCAGCCGCCAGTTGTGTTAGAATTAATAAAATGTCTATTAAGATGGCGTCTTAACTGTTGAGTCTACGTAAAAGTCGAAGGCCAAAACAGTCTAAAACATTGGATTTTAGTGGAGGAGCTTGCCGTGAAGGTCTTGCATGCAGGCCACCAGCATGTAGCCAATTTCGAATAGTTGCGGCGATAATCCTATCAATTGTCTATGTAAAGTCATTTCTCAACATATATCCAACTTCTGGCCTTTAGAAAGTGTTATTGCAGTTGGACAGCCGGTCAGTAGGCCTATCAGACAAAATGAGTCTCTTGATAATGGATCCATGTCTTGAAAACTGCTGAAAATGTCACTTTAATATATTCAACAACCTGATGAAACGACAGACCATGTAATGATGGACTAATGCCACAATTCGAGCTCTGTCAAACATCGAAATTCTTCTTGTAATGACTGTTTCTTTTTGAAACACAACTTGTGTTTATAAAACGAAATACAGCTTATTACAAGAAAAGCAGAAAACAATACAGAAATTTTACTATTAAAATATATATCTTCAAGTTAATTCAATTAGCATAGATATTTCCGAAGGCCAAGTGATCAAGGCAATCAACCTGCCACCAAATATCCAAGGTTCGAGTTCAAATAAAAAATACCAGGGCTTTTTACGAGTGGTCTATCCTCGTACTTCGACCGGCCGGGTAATATATTCATACTCCGACCTGTGGGCACAAAAAGATTTTTTTTATCAAATCCATCGTGGGTTTGGCCAGGCCCACGATGGGGTGGTCGGGTAGTAGTGACGAGAACCGACATATTCGGGACCGGTCAGGTCCCGAAAAATTCCTAGGGTTTTACGATCCGCGACCCTCGTCACATAAAATACGAACAAATATATTAATTTTCCAGCTTTAAATATATTAAAAATTTCCGGCCCGGATTCGAGTTCCAGTTTGCCGCTTGAAACTCGAATCCTGTCCCTACCGACCAAACTCAAGAATCCCAACCGCCACGCAAAATATCCTTAAACTACTCTCACGTATGTTAAAAATATTTCAATAATAATTAAATAAACTTTATAACAATTCAATATATAAATAAAATTAAAATTATTAAAGAACGATTTGTTAAATTTACTTAATTTCATAAAAAAAATTACGTAAACCGCACCCTGGTGTCAATTTCGTAAATTAGATAGTCGCCTGGATTTTTGTGTTCGGTTTGGTTTAGTCTTGTTTATCAACGAATTATTTTCTTAATAATTAACGAAATGAATCGTATTAAGTTCAAATTCGAGTCTTACCGATCGGAATTTATTGTAAGAAAACTCAAATTTATTGATTTATAGTTTTAAATAAATGTTAAGAGTAATAATTTGCTATTTTGAGTGGATTAAGCAAGAAATCAGTTAATTTGATGTGAAATTTTGGTTAGATTTACCTTAGGTAGCCAAAATTTCACTAATTTAGTGCCAAAATCTAGTGAGGCCATGAAGTCTTTTTTTCAATTTGTGAAGACATTCCTGATGAATTTAAGCATAAACAAACAGGCTGTATTATGTGTGACATTTCTAATATCAAGTGGTTGCTGTATTCAATAGGCAGAAAAGTGACATGAAAACAAACCGCAATGGATGAGATTTTTAAATCGAAGTCGAGTGAAGTGCTAATGAACATACGTAATTTGTCTCTTTTCGGACTTACAATATATACAGTTTCTGAGTTTTGTCGTACGCACGTACGACACAATATAAGATCGTGTAACTTACATGTTTCTATAGAATAGAAATGTAGAGAGACTGAACAATTTAAAGTGTAGATATTTCTTTTATTTCGGGGGTTAAATAACGGATTTTTCCTTGGTGGGCGGAAAATCTGACGTTTGCAATATAACAGATTCTCTGAACAAAGGATGATTTTTGATGGCCTGGACAATCTGTTAAAATGAGATTTTACTCTGTACTATAAAACGATGATGATGTTTTTTGCCACTTTATTTTGTTGGGAGTGATAGAAGCATCACCATGTGGCAAAATTTACGTTATTTGGCAGAAACCTAGCTTGAGCCAAAATCTATATTTTTGAGATTCTTTTGACTTTTATTTGTTTGTGTGATGCAGGATTTACAAATCCCAAATGTATTGCTGTGTAAATGCTACTGTTTGGAAAGATTTCATCTATGTGGTAAATAAATACTTCTTCACTCATACTGGGTGTGTTGTAGGATAAAGATTAAGGCCAGACACTTGAGATGGAATTTTCAATGTTAGTTTTTTGACTGAGATCTTTAGTTAGGTTAAGATTTAATCTCTAAGCTTTGTTTTTTTGCATGACAGAAGAAATTATAAGGTTTTTCTTGAGGTCTCTGTTTCAAAAGGATGAGGCTAGGACTGTCTTCATACATTGCTTACTAGTGGCTTCTTTTTAGAACCATGTTAAATTGTTTGTAATTATTAATAAACCATATTAAAATGAAAACATATTAGAATAGAACAGAGATCTATATTTTATAATTATAGAATAATATATTTGTTTTCCTTTTTATTTTATAATCAGCTTTCTTTGAGTCGGTTGTGATTTTGTGCAATGATTAATCTGTTGAAATAATTTTGGATGATAAGTTATTGTTTATTATTAAAGTTAATTTTCTTTTCTAGGAGCTGGTTAAAAATTGCATTGCTACTGTGAACATCAATCTTCTCGAAGAAAAAGCTCAACAGAAATATATAATTGGATGGTAATATCAATTATTTTAAAATAGTCTAAGTTAAATTTTTAGAAGAATTTAGTCATATTGATAACTTTTTCTGTACATTAAACAAAGAGAAAGAAAATTAGATAATTAATAACGTAGATAAATTTATATTTAATGCACTTAGAAGTAAAAATGAAGTCGGCCAGATGTGATAAGGTATTGTCCTACAATTATGAGATGACCAAGTTCAAATTCCATCCAAATCCTCATAATTTATGATAGACACATTCAGTTTAGAATGTTATTTATTAATATTGTGTGTCAATGTTCCATGTTCACAGCCTAGTTGATACACACAACACACAACTGCTGTAGATTGTATAATGATGTAGGGTTAGTATAAATGATGATTTTAGTTTGAAACATTGTAACTTATATCTAATGAAACTCTGATATATAAAATTGGTACCAGTGGAAGGAAAAACTCAAAAAGTTTTGTTTTCAGTATATCACAGGTATTCAGTGTAAACTTCCTTGGTCACTTGGCACACATCAATCCTGTAGTCAAGTTTTCTGGTGAATTGAACTCTGTGGTGGTTTCTGTGATAGGCATTTGCAGATCATACAAATCTGTGGTAAGGATGACATGTAGACTGAATATTTGATGAACCTCCAGAAGCAAAAATCACAGGGCATCAGGACCATGGAACAATTGACTTTCTCCTACGGATGCATTCCCTTTCCTTTAATTTGGAATACCACTTGTAAATTTGCTGGGTGGATCTGCCCAGTTTGAAAATACCATTGTACAGTAATAACAAGAAAAATGACACAAAATGATCTCCTGTCTTTTATTGTAGCCATTTCCTGATTTTCCTCCACTATATCATAATTCTTGTATTTATTTGCTGTAATCTTTTAAAACAGCCACACAACTTACATGCTGGTAATGACTAAGCAATGTATATAAACTAAATTAAGAGAATATACATATATATATTTCATATACATCGACATAAATACTCCCAATCAAAAATATTTTTGAAATGAAAACATAATATTCAGCTCATTTATTTAAAGAAATAAAAATAATGAATATAAATTGTCTTTTAAGTTTTGCCTGTGATGATTTCATTAACTTCATTTAATGAATTTATTTAGTGAAATCCATTAGTGAAATGAAGAGTGATAAAATTAATATTGATCTTATTACAGGGGAAGTAGAAATTAAATGCAAGAATGCACTAAAGATTATAATTCTTTGTTTATATACTAGAGTTTGTTCTGACAAATTCTATTTTTAAGAGCTTTAGCTAATAAAATATTTCATTTTACCATTTTTTAAGTGTAATAAATGCCAATAAAAAGGTTAACATAGCACAAATATTTAAAACACTTTCACTAAAGCTAACTATGCTTCTGAATTTCTTGTTGCTTTATGCAAAGAGATTTATTATATCAGAAAATTTGTGTAACATGGAATATAGTTAGCATGTTGGATTTAAACTGTGTTCTATTCAAACTCATTTATGTGTTTAGGATTTTTAACTAAAGAAATGTGTCTTAAATAAAATTGCTTTTCATTACATAATCTTTAGCAAAGTTCAGGTAAATTATGTTTTTTTCACTTTTTAATCTTTTCACTTTAATTTTGTAATTGTATGCAGATTCCTGAATATTCCTTTATTAGTAGAAATGTGAAACTACAGCCAGACATACATAGGTAAGAACACTATGTTTCTACATAATCACCAAATTTGTGTAAGCATTTGTTCTACTGGTTAATCAATGTATCCATTCCATCAGAAAAGAATTGTGTCAAGACTCTCTGGCCAGGCAATAATGGCCTGTTGCATGCCCTCCACAGTTGGAAATTGTCGTCCATGGAGATTTTTCTCGTGGGTGCAAAGAGATAGAAGTCACTGAGTGCAAGGTCTGGGTTTAGGGAAGGTGTTCCAAAATCTTCAGTGCATATTGTCAATGTGTGAATGGGCATTGTGCAATCTTGCATTGTCATGTGAAAGAATAACATTCTCTCACAGATTCAGGGTATAGGCAGTTATCTTCCTCTCTATTGTAGAGGCCTTGTTACCTTATTTATTGATATTCCCTTGTAAATATAGAGTATAATTGATAACAGCAAACATAAAATTAAATCTAGAATTAACCAATTTACAGTTTAATATGGCTCTAAAAAATTCTAGTCATTGTTGTTTACAAGTAGTTTGTGTTAAAAATAAAAATTAGAAACTGTTTCCAAAGGAAAAAGTGTAATATGTTTTATGTTTAAAATCGTTTTTAATTTTGAACAAAAGCAATGCTGCAACTATTGCGACTACAAAGCATTCTATAAACAACAGTCTTCGTTAAAAATTTGACTAATTCAAACATCTGTGCCCAAAGAAAATTTGAAACCATGATATGCCGAAGTATGAACAATGCCTTATCATATTGTTATCAAATTAGCAATAAATTTAGATTTAATTTTTTGATATAGGTTACATTTAAAAGAGATACCCTGTTAATTTTAACCAGATTATTTTCTTTAATTTATCAGCGAGAGTGATTTCAAGACGACTATTGATCAAGCTTTTAGAGATGTTCTCAGTGAAGCAATTGTAAGTAGTTTTACTAATTTTGTTGTTATTTTTGGTAAAAAATTTTTAAAATTTATTTATATTGTTCAGTTTATTCTTTGTTATTTATATTTTTTATACATTGACCAATTTTTTTCTATTGCTTTGCTTATGGATAGCTTTAATTGTAGTTTATAAATTTTAATCCAGAAATTAATAAGTAAAAACTTTTATTTTGTTTTTCACTTTCAATTTAATGATTCTTCTAAAAAGTCATTTCCAGAAATTTGGAAAATTTTTTCCTAAACAAATTCATGTTCAATTTTACATGATCTTGAATTGGATTATGGTTTAAATTAAAAAAAAACATATTTAATTAATTTTATGACATTATAAATTAAAGAGAAATTATGACTTTCTGCTAGTGTATTTTTGAGGAGACAAACTGCTTGCAATCATAACATATCAAATTTGTATAAGCACTGAAAGAAGAAAACCAGGAAACAATATTAAACCTTCAGATTAATTGTTTTAATCAATGTTCAAATTTTGAATTTGTTTGAATAAATCAAACTCTCTCATGCAAATTTAAAAATTGTTTCCTAGCATATATATATATAAACAAACTTCATCAACTAACCCATTATACATTAAAGCAATACAACAATCAAAGCCGAATTATCAGGCTAGAACCTCAAATCCTGCACGATGAGCAGGAGTTACGGGTTCTGCTCCAGGCCAGTTCTTTTTTTCCAGCTAATTCTAAATTATTTAATTAAAATTATAACTATTAAATTTAGCACGAGATGGCACCTAACGTCTAACTCTAGTACCAAATTATCTTATAAATTATTATTAGTTTAGCTGGTTCTAGCCCAATAATTTGGCTTTGGTTGGTGTATTGTTTTCTAGCAAATTTACCTGTTTAATTCACATGAAAAAGTTTTACTGGGCTGAAATTTTCAAATTGTCAGTCTATAGATTTCCACTGTTGGCTGTCTATCCATCCATCCTTCTGTCCATCCTTCTGTCTATCCATCCATCTGTCCTTCCTTAATCTTGTGAACGGAGTTAGTTAGATGAAAATTGAGACCATCTTGGAAAGCTTAGAGGCTGGAGGCCCCAATTAACTATATGCAAACTTCTGGATGTAGTCTGTATCAAATCATGTACATGTGACTTCTGGTCTGGACCAGAAGTCACATGATTATTTTAATTAAAATAATAAAAATTGCAGCCTGGCATTGTGATGATGTCACAATGAGTAATTGCTTATTCCTCAAATGGATCTAAAGTTCAAATACCGAATAAAAAGTTTAATGGTAACTCATAAAATAAATGTTAAAAAAATAAGTTATGTACAATTAATTTGCAAATTTAATGTTGCTGTTACTTTTTTATTAATTCTAAGTTATCATTGTTGCTTTATTTATTCATATGTTTCATTGTGAAAATGTAGGGAATTCTGATGATACCTGATGATGACATGTTCCTTTAATATACTAAGTAGACAAAATATTGAGACTTCTAGACAAATGTCATGCATTATTTTTAATTTCAGAATATTAAGATTTATGAAGAACAGTTAAATAAGTTTTGATGTTTAAATTTGCTGTTTATTTTTGTTTACTCAAACAAAATTGTATGAATATAAAAAGTATTATGTGGATTGTTCATTTATCTTTTGACTGTATTAGAATAATCAAAGTAAATTAAATTTGATATGAAGGTGGATAGGATTTAATAATCTTGCTCAGCTCTATCATTAGATAGATATCTGTAATTGTAGAATAAATTATACTTATATCAATTAGTACCTTACATATTTCTAAAATGGCATTATGGTCATATTAAATTATTATAATAGTATACAGTATAGTTCAAATAATTATTTTATTATTTAATAAATACAACTAACCCAATAGTTATTTCAAATGCAAAGTAGAGAGCCAGACTATAAGGATAAATAATTACTAAGCAATTTGGCAGGAGTCAGGCTGTTTAGGCCACCATTTCTTGTTAAATATAATATAGTTGTACCTAAATAAGTGTGGAACAAAGATTAGATGGAAGTCTGGGTAGTGTAACTGGCAAAGTGTCTGTATGACAAGCAGGAGTTGCAAGTTTGAGTTCCACTGTGGGTGATCTTTTCTTCTAGAATATTTTAAAATTAAATTTAATTAATCAGTTTATTTATAGTTGTTATATTTAACTAGAGATGATGGCCTGGCAGCCTGCTTCCTGCCAATTTTCTTATTAATTATTTGGCCTTAAAGCCAGATAAAGAATTTGGCATTTGGTATTTGTTTTGTGACACTTCTATTATACTTAACACCAGATATATACACAGACTTAAAATACAGTAGTAAAAATAAATTTATATATAGAAAATGATTAAGGTAAGTCAGACTTCATTTCAGTATCATAAATTTAAAAAAGTTAAAATAAAGTTTAGTTACTTCAAAATAGTTTTCATTTATAAATAAACTCTTGTGTTTAAGTCTCGTTACACGTGAGAAAGTTCAATTTTTATTTTTGATAGTTAAATGGTGCCAAGAGAGATGAATTGGAAAAAATGCTGATGTTTGCTATTGAAGCTACCGAAAGAGG
Source organism: Centruroides sculpturatus (assembly GCF_000671375.1). Classification (NCBI taxonomy): domain Eukaryota; kingdom Metazoa; phylum Arthropoda; class Arachnida; order Scorpiones; family Buthidae; genus Centruroides; species Centruroides sculpturatus. The sequence goes on along the minus strand of NW_019384299.1, from coordinate 307,598 downwards.
TAATTTTCTTACTTTTTAAATTTATTCATAGCTTTATTCATATCCAATTTATTATTTTCAATTTTAGATATATGCTCCGGTAGTCTTCCTGTTTTATTATTAAGTGATATGTTTGATTGCTTCACTTTGGATCAGTGTGAAGAATTATTTACTTTTGTAGAAAATAGAGTCAATATATGGAAAAAGGTGAGTTAAGTACAATATATAATTTCATTGTTCAGCATAAAAACATCATATACAATATTTTTTCAATTCTAAGATGCACTATGAATTTGGAATTTAATTTTAAGATTCTTTTATGGAGAAAAAAATTTTGAACTAATTAGTTTCGAATCTATGAAAGTCGATTGATAAGTTAGAAAAACAATACAAATACCATGAAGCAAGTAATCTTTAGCAGCTCTTTTCAATCTATTTTGCATTGTTTTGAAGGCATTTTAAATGTTGAAAAAGGAGTTTAAGTGGAACTCTTGTTACTGGCAAAGCTTATTTGAACAGATATGACTGTGCGTAGTATAGCTGAAAACTTCAGTCATTTGTGAATAATTATGCATTAGTGCAAATGTGGCATGTATATTATGAGTGAATGTTAATTACAATGAATACTGATTGTTGTTTTGGCTAGCAAATGTAATATATCATTGATTTTAAGACACCTCAATTTTGGACAAGTAAGTGGTTAAAAAAAGTTCATTGAGGATTAGAATTGAGGAAGTTGGTACTAAAATTTTTTTCAAACTTGATAAGTCTATTTCTAAGATGTAAATCAATTGACTGTTTTAATTATTGATAAATGATTTAATAATGAATTAATAATTTAATTTAATATAATAATAGTAAGTGATGTTTCAATTAAAATATGGTGTAAAACTATCATGAACAGCATTTTTGGTATGTACTGTTTTTTGAGGTTTTATTAATTATACAATAAGTTATGTCAGATTCAACCTAAGTAAACCTCAACCTAAAAATGAACTTACACACTTTGGTGGACAATAAGTGTCATGCAGGTAAGTGATGGAGAGTGACAACACTTGCTTACAAATAAAAGATAATTTATTAAATTCATTTTTTCCAAAGTTTACGAAGGTTATGACAGAGATAGAACTGCACTCTGATCTCACCTGAAGTTCAGAGTACAGCATTTACCTTGACTTTGTACTCTGAATAATGACTTGACTATGGTTTGTTGAAAAGGAGTTGAAAGGTTCTGGAAGTTTTGCTGAAGGTGGTTCAACATCTTCATTGTTGAATTGTCTCTTTCTTTTTTTTGAGTAGAAAACTTCTGTATGTTACTTTGTGTGACAATACTTGACTTTATCTTACATCTTTTTCTTTCTCTTCAACATCGTGATACTTGTTTAGGGCTAACCAGTTGAGATTGAGGTTGTTGTTCTAGATCAATGAAATCATTTTGTTGTTTTTCCATCTTTGAATGAAAAAAAAAAAAAGACAAAACAGCCAGCTGTCATCAAGGACTATTATTAAAGCTTCTCCACATAGGAATATATGTCTTAATTTGGTGTGACTTTTCATCAAAACCAAGTCAAATTTTGTTAAATTAGATTCATATTCTTTTTAATAAATTTGAATCTTCATAGTTTGTAACTTCTTTCAGTAATCTTTACAGTTAAGAAAAAAAGAAAGTAGTTTGTAAAACTTTATCTTCTTTTTTTTAAAATTAATCTTAAATATATAGATCTTACATATTATACTTTGTTATTTTCCTTTAAATTATTTGAATTAATATTTTTATTTTACAGGATATATTTTTTAAAAATTGTAAAAATCAACTTCTTCGTTCATGTAATGGTAAGCAAAAAGTCATTCTAACATGTTACTTTATAAATTTAATTGTGTTTTGTGTAAGATTTTGCAAGTTAATTTATTATTAATTTTATTACAAATGAATATTAAAAGATAAAGTAATTTAAATATTATGTACAAATTTAAAAATTTTAAGACTAATTTTCCAAATTACAATTTCAAGTTTTACATTTCAAAAATTTTGTCACTGTTTATTAAGACTGTTTGTTGTTTGTTATTTAGCTCTGTGAAATATTACATTCTTCTTAATGAATGTAATATTTCACAGAGAAATGTTGCAAAATATAAATATTTTCTGATCACTCTATCCAGGTAGTTCCAGATAACATATTCTTTTATATATAATACTTTGGTATTCCTAAATTAGTTTTATTATGTCAAATTTAGAACTTAGTTTCTTGGTCATTTTATATCCAATACTCTCTTGTTCTTTTATATATATATACAGTACATCAATATTAAGTATGAAATGGAATTGGTAATACAGAATTGTTATTTAATAACCATTTATTAACTCACAATCATGTGCCATTTTTTAGCACATAAAGGAGATTTTATGCTGTTTTTTCATGTGTAATTGCACTGCACTGCACGTAATTGCTGTTCCTCAAATTAGATAATTCTGCAAAAGCCTGTAATGCATCTTCTCTGCCAAATTTGAATATCATACATTGTTTTGTTTACAGAACAATGTCCTTGACTGAGCTGAAGCATAGGCTAATGTGAAACGAGTTCAACTAGAAATGAATGATGGGAGGAGGGTTGAAGTGTTTCTCAGAAGGACCAGAAAATGATTTTTCTGTATTTTTTGGGCACAAAATAAAGTTGTAAAAACATTTAAATTGTTGAAGGTCATAGTATCCCAGGCTATTTTAGGGAGACAAACATTCAAGGTTGTAACAAGTTGCAGATCACCATGTCATTACATTATCCCTTTATTTCTGCCATCTTGTTTACGTTTGTCTTGCATTCCCTCCTAAGGCAATATAGGTCAGTCAGGCGATAATACTTTAAAAATTCACCAAAAATCAAATTATCATTATATTCATATGAAAAAATTACCAGCATTTATTAATATCTTTTGTTTTAAATACGATATTTTTCAATACATTTTTATTAGAAACATTTATAAAAAAAATTCGCTGATAAAAAAAAAATAAAATGTCAGAACTGAATGACATAACTTGAGTATTTATAACACATTGACTTATTATAGCATAAATGAACTTAATATAGTGATATTATTTCATGAATGTGCTATAAATGAAATAAAAAATTATCAGAAAATAAATAAATCAAGAAAAAAAAGCATTAATTAGAGTTTTTTAAGTCAACAAAACACCATCTGGTGAAAAATATGTAGAACAGACGAACGACAAGACGGTGCCGTCAAGTGCTGACATCTGTTGTCGATAAATTTAATAAAAATAGATTTTTACTTGGGTAACGGTGAATTGTTACTCTCATAGGTTTGCTTAACGATGGGGGTAATGATCGATCGGTATTTTCGGAAGCAAAGGGTTATGCATAGCTGACAAACATTCACAACATCATGACTATCTCTTGTAGCAATCATGTAAGTCCTTCATAACATTGTTTTTAATGACATGAGATCATCAAAAATGATGTCAGAATGGAAAATTGCCTCCTTATACATGTGATGTGTGTGATAATAAACAAAAAATTATACATGATTGCATGTATAAGACAGCAATTTTCTGCAGTGTTTTTTTTTTTTTTTTTTGAGGACACTTGTGATAATTGAAAAAACTTTTTCAATTGAATTTTTTTACACAAATGGTTAGCATGTAGCATAAGGATATCATGGAAGCACAGTTAAGTAAGTCAATTTGGTAAAAAAAAAAAAAATACCCACAAAAACTAGTAGTTGTGAAAAATTGTTGCTACTGCATGTGATCACAGGTTAATAAAAATAGTTAGTTCAGTGACAGCAAAATCTGCCAACAGAATCAAATTGTTGGTAAAAATAAAACTGAAGAGAATAAAAATTAATTTATGGTTTAAATTAACTTTGCATATTCATTGTAAAAATTAAAATTTTTGTGGTTATTAAAAATTTTATAATTCTTTTTAGCTCTTTGAGAATGAAACTTCTTTTATAACACACCTTTGTTCCAGTTTTGTATACAAATTTAGAAATGAATTATGTCTGAAAGTTAAGGATTATCTGTCAATAAAATGAATCTAATTGAGTACATTTAATTTAAACTGCCTATAAAGTTTATACATTTGCATCATATCAAGAACAGCAACAGTCAACTAAAAGTATTAATTATTTTACTAACAAGAAAAGGTTGGGAATTACCAATGCCACTTTTTAATAGAATAGTATATCATTTTATAGAGAGTGCATCTATGATAAACTTACTGAAAGTCTTTTTTCTGCAAAATTCTTTGATTTCATAAAAAAAAAGGCCAAAAAAATATTTTGCTTTATTTAAACATTATAATTAATGTAAATGCTAATAAGAAGTGATGATGGCTGAGTTGTCTAGTTTGTTGGTTCTGCTTTTCAATGTGTGGAAGATTACAGTTCAAGAATAGTTGAGAATTTGTTTTTTCTTTCTTTATTATGTATATGTTTGCATTTCTCTGTTTAAATATCTTTATAGATAATGTATATGATTATTATTAACACACCTAGCAAGTTTTAAACTACATGAAATGGCTGTTTTTTATTTGATTTTATACCAAAGGGATTAATTGACTAAGTTAATCTTACATGAGAAATAACACATAAGATATGGTTCTTATTAGACTGATTTTAATACAAAACTGATTACTGAGAAGAGAATTCTTAAAAACTAAGTAATCAATCCTGTGTTAAATCAGTCTGACGTGAACCATACCCTTGTGTGTCATTTCTCATATAAGATTAATTTAATCATTACAATGAAATACTTAATACCAATTCAATCAATATAATACACGAACAGGTTATTTGGGTTTATGTAATAAATATTAAGACAATTATTGTTCTGTTGATCTTAAACTGTGTACTTTTTGAAACTAAAGGGGTTACTTTTGCCAGTTAAATTTTTTAGTATTACATGCAGATATGTAAGAATTAATTAATAAAAATGATGGAAAATGGCCATTATATGCAATTTAAAAGTTCCTAGTTGAGTTAATAATAATCATTTACACAATCTAAAAAGTTGCTAAAGTGGAGAAATATGAGAATATAAATGGGAAAATGAATATTATTCTCAACAAGCTTCGAAACTGATTTTCTGCACATCAAAAAGTAGAATCAATAAACTATGAAATTGAGTCATAGCTTCTTATCAGGTTAAATAAGGTTAAATCTTTTTTGGCTTTTTTATGGAAACAAAGAATTTCTCTGAAAAAAAAATTTTAGTATGTTAATTGGGAAGACAATCTCCATAAAATGATGTACATTCCATTAAAAAGTGGCATTGGTCATTTCCTTGTAATCTCTTGTAAGATATTTTTACAAGTATGAGAACTGTTAAATACTTTATTCTGCTACAATATAAAAAGAAGTATTTTTCAGTGTTGCAGATAAAAATGTTATTTTGAAAAACTGATATGTTAAAATAAATAATTGTGTTATAATAAATATAAAATTTAAACATATAAACTATTTGTTTAAGATATTTATTAAACTTTTTAGATTTATTAAGAAGACTTTCAAGATCTCAAAATACAGTATTTTGTGGAAGAATTCTTGTATTCCTTGCTAGATTATTTCCACTTTCTGAAAGATCAGGTATTATTTATTTAATTTTAAGATTTGATTATTATTAACTTTTTTTATTTTAATACGAAAAAAAAAAGATAAATATTTATAAAAAATGGAATATTTAATCTAAGGACTTGTATTTAAATATATAATTTATTTGATATATACATGTTTACATATTTTAAATTTTAAAAGTTTGTATATATTTAAGTATTCAATAATATTAAAATATACATCATCAAACCTTTAACTCAAATAACAAATGAATGATCAAACATTAACTGAAGATTGATTATATATTTGATTAAATTAATGATAAATTGAAATGTATATATGAATAGTTATAATATAATAAATGTAATAACTATTTATATATTCATTTCAATTCATGATTAATGATGATGATATTTATTTTTGCTACATTTTTAAATGTCATTAATTTAAAAGTGATCATTAGGAAAACTTTCCAAATAAAATCTATATTATTAATAAGTATACTACTATGAGAATTCTTTTTATTGTTTACTGTAATAATGTTTTACAGCATTATGATTTTGTAATCAAATAAGAGAGATTATTGTTACTGGAGATATTACATTACAGTGGTACTTCAGGATATGAAATTAATCCATTCCGAAACTGAGATCGTATCATTAAAATATCATGAGGTGAATCATTTTTCCCATATGATTACATGTAAAACCAAATAATTCGTTTCAACACGAAAAACACACTCAAATTAAAGCTAAGTTGTACATTAAAAAAAAAAATAACTATAGTAAGGAAAACACTGAAAAATGCATTTTGTAGTTGTAAATGTATAAATAACCATAATAGAATAATAATTGATTAAAAAAAAATGTAGTTTTATTTGCACTTTACCTTTGAGGATAGACAACGGTGGAGGTGTAAACTGGTGACGGAAGAGAGGGAGAAAGGAAATGATACTAAAACTTAACTTACATAACATAATGTAACAATAACTTAAAAATAACTTAACACTAATTTTTTAATCTTTTCTGTTTTATATATATTTTTTAAATTTTTTATTCACTGCTTTTTGCTTTCTTTCCTTCACTTCCACCAGCACTTTCACTGGATAGAGGTCGCTTGGTAAAATATCTATCCAAAGAGGTTTGGCTTTGCCTACTTTTTAAAATGTTTCTAAAATGACTTAGGCAAATGTCATTACTCCGAGCAGCAATACGGCCAGTGTGAACCTTTTCGGGATGTTTCTTTTCAATAAAATCAGTCACTTTCTGATAATACCTCAAGATTTCCTTTATCGAGCGAGATCCTTCCACGACGAAGCAAACACGCGGACTGAGACCAATGAACAGAAGTGAATAAAAAATGGCGCTGCGAACTAATGTAACGTCGTATGGTGAGTTTTTGTTCGTATCGTGGAGCAAAAATATGTTCAAATTTCATGTCGTATCCTGAAAATTTCGTATGCTGGGGCATTCATATCCTGAGGTACCACTGTATAATTATGGAATGAACAGTGACAAGATTGCTCAGAATAACAATTTATTAAGTTAATTAAAATAACTTCAAAAATAAATATAAGACAAAAACAAAAGCAACTTTCACATTCTTAGAATGAATAACAATTAATATTTTAATATTTAAAATAATTATTATTATTACTATTTTAACAATACAATATTTAAATTAAACCTAGTCTAATATCAATGATAAAGTACAGTGCTGTACAAAAATAATGGATTATTATAAATATTAACTCTCTACAGTTTTCTTGTAATTAACTGTTTAATTACGCTTATTAATAATTAACTCAGTAATTGCTCTTTAATTAATATTAATGTAGAGAATAGAGTCTTAATTATATTGATTTGGATATAATTATGACATGAATCTTCCAATAGATTTGTTAAGGTGTACATTTTATTTCCCTGGGAATATACCTGTAATAGAAAGTTAGTCAATCTAAAATTATGAATTGTACCAAAAAAACAAAATGCTTAAGTTATTTGAAAACTATTAATTATTAAATGAATTTTAAAAGATCCATTTGTAGTAACTTATGCTGCTGGAATAAATTTAAAGAAATTTTTAATAATTTTAACAATTGCTATTTTCTATTTTTTTTTTTTTTTTAAATTATCATCATTTGATTCATTTGTACAAAATTAAAATTCATTTATTAGGTTTAAATATTATCAGTGAATTCAACTTGGACAATATAACATCATTTAGTAGAAAGGAAGATAACAGTATTGATGAAATTTCTGGAGATAAAGATGAAAATATGGAAGAGGGAGAAATGGACGATAGTGGGTGGTATGTCAAGAAATTTTATAATAATGCACAGTTGCTTAGATTATTTATTTTTGCCAAAGTATTATTGATAAATTTCCTTACAGTCCAATAAATGTAGATTATAATCTATATCGAAAATTTTGGTCTCTACAAGAATACTTTCGTCAACCAAATCTTTGTTACAACAAAATTTATTGGAGACAGTTTGCTTCTGTAAGTATTAATTTTAAATTGTTATTTTTGTAATGGAAAGTACAAAAATTTTTAAAATTTTATTGATATTTCTTCTATTTGTATTTCATTATTGAACGGGAATGACTTCAGAAATGTTATATCGTTTAATTTTGAAATATCTTTAGATTGTCTAAAACATTCATTTCTTAACAGAGTTATCTTATCAGCATATTGATCATATTCATGTGAGATTTGGATCTTTGGATTTGGCTGCGATATTTTTATATTGATTTAAATCTCCTCTCCTCAATTGCACTCATAGGAGAGAAAGTTTTATCTTTGAATGTATTTAACGGGGCTAATTATGTCAACCAATGTTTTGTTCTTTCCTTGAAGTCACAAATATTACTCGTTTAGTTTTCCTGTAATGTCAGAAAGTAAAGCAAGATCAAGAACCCACTTATCATCTTCCAATTGAGGAAATGATTTGTTAGCTGTTGCGATAAACTTATTTATTTCAGATAAAAGATCCAAGAATCTTTTTAAAACTTAGCACTGCTCAGCCATCTTACACCAGTGTGAAATAGTAATTTCCCAAGATCAGATTCACATTTTTCTATTAATGCTCGAAATTTTCAATCTTTGCGAACTGCTTCCACGACTATAATTAACTATTTTGAATGTTACATTCATCACATCGTCTGAATTTGATTTCTTTGGACACAAATACTGCTGGTGGATAATACAATGGTAGTTAATAAAACTTTGAATATCATCACTATTTTTACAAAGAGTTATAAGCCTATTATGCTTCCCAATTATAGCAGGCTCTCTATCAGTCGTTATAGACACCAGTTTCTGTATTGAAAATTCTGTTATATTTATAAAACATTTGAATAAATNTAGAAAGAAAAAGTATTTATATGTTTATAAATAATTTATATACCATATAAAAATTATATAATTAATTGTGAACTAAAATTAAAGTTCACAAAGTGAAGAAAAAGTTTTTTAAATGACAAAGTAACTCTTATTCCAACAGAGCTTTCTTTGGAAGCTGCTGTCAGAATCCAGATTTTCTATCCTCTTTTCAACTCAACCAGAATTGCCACTGTATGAACAAATCATATTTACATTATAATAAACAATTGTATAAAAAGTTCTATTAAAACAACATACTTCAGTTATAATGATGATATGATTGGGTAAAAATCTTGAAATAATGAAATAATTCAAAAATTTTTATATTTTGGATGAAAGGCATAATTTTATATATTTTTGAAGAAGTAGTGTGCTTTGTCTTATAAAATGGATTATAATCATTATTTTATAAAGTACGTTTAAAATTAGATTCATACTGGCATAAGAATAGCTATGTAGTAGATATGAACTGTAAGTTTGTCCCCTTTTGGCTAATGTTCGACAATTTGTTAGGAGTTTAGAATATCTCTTAACTTTTGCTTAACTTAAGTTCATTTGACCAATTGATTTTTCACAACTAGTGTTTGAACATTGTTTAACCAATTACATTCTAATTACATTCTATTGTCACATGCTATGATGTGGACAATGTTTTGTTTTGTTTTCTTCATTCTTGGTGGTTTGTATGATAGTATAAACCAAGTTTTAGAATTTAATTTTGAGTTTAAAAATTTGATGATAATTTGTCAGAATTCTCAGAAACAGTAATTAAAGCTGTTTTTGATTAGAAGTAATGTCAAATAATGTCAAGGAACACTTATTTTTCACGTTTAAGAAGAAATACGTATACGCAGTTGTTTAGTTTTTGAAATTTTTAGTTTTTTATTTTATAGAATTGATAAAATAGTTTTATCATACTTTTAATGTTTCTTGTTATGCATCTAAAGTAAGAATTGTTTTAATTTAATAGTATTCAGCTGACGTGCTTTCAGCATTTGGAAGTTTTAAACTCGACGACATCAAATCGACTAAATGGAAGCTTTCTGAAGCAACGGCTTCTAGTACAGGGAAACCTGTTTATTTTGCAAAATATCTAACAAGTCAAAAGGTGAGATATGGTATTTGATTATGGTACTTTTTGTATGTTTTTAAATTATATATAGTTATTGTTGTATGCACAAAAGGAATATAGATTAACTGAATTAAAAGTATAAAATATATGTGAAATAATTACATTAATTAGTTCATTTAAGTTTTGAATTATGAACAAAACTGAATAAAATATTACAAAAACATTGGATACAACTTATTTATAAGAGTGTAAAAGCAATGATTTTATATATAGATTGCTCAAAAATATATAAACGACTGTATTTACTTGAATGTAAGACATGCTTTTACATGTTTAACATAGTATCTCTGAAAATAGGACGTGTCTTAGATTTATAACTAGCTTCTCTAGTGTCATGTATTTTATTCCTCTGTCAGTAATTTCATTGCATCATTTTAATAATTTTGTTAGACCTATATTCATAATAATAAATATATAAGAGGACAAATTAGCTCAGTCTTGTTAGTCTATTACAGTAACATAGTATGCACTTGGATGAAAATTCCAGAGAAAGTTGTGTAGCACTCATTGTAGCTTTAAACGACATTGAATATGATTGTGTGGAAACATGCAAACATTGAATCCAGTATCAATTAATTAATTAATTTAAACTACTTCTAATTTACTTAAATTAAAACTCAGAAATGTGACTAAAATATTAATATTGATTTGGAAGAGAGTAACATGGCAAGTGAAGACGTTTCTGACTTCCTTACTTCAGAATGTAGTAATAAATAACTTACTTTTCTTGTAATAAATACTGAACATTTATTTAGTATCTGTTGTCTCAAGTTGTCTGTTTTTTCAAAAACCAAAAAAATTGTGANGTAACATCAAATGCTATCCAAGCATTTTTGGCTCGAAAACAAGAAGAAGAAAGACAAAAATGTATGTATAAAGAAATTAAATATAAATTCATTGTCACTTTGTTTTATATAGAAAAAAGAATAATTATTGAAACTGTCAGGAATTTTTCATAATGAATTGCTTTTGATCTATGAAATTACTAACAGCTAATTAACAAAAAAATAGAATTAATATATTTAATTTTAACATAAAAAAAAGTATTTGAGAACACAGAAATTTCAAAAATGACGATTAAGATTAACAGATTTAAGAACTGTAATAATAATCATTTTGACAGATTTGAAAATGTTAAGTTATTGAATAAGTGCATAATAAGAAGAATAATCAATTTTAAAGCTAACAAAAATACAAAGTATTCTGAAGATATATTGGAATGCAAAATGATTATATAATGAAACATACAGATGGTTACAATTAAACTGACCCTATTCAGATCCCATTCTGCTTATCAGATTTTGATGAAACTTGGTATATATGTTACAGTGGCGTACCATGACAGTTGATGATAGGGAAGCTGTGTTTCTGTAATAAGCCAACTTCCAGGGGCAATCAGTTAATTGCACATCAGTGATGGTCTAGATTTGTATTTGTTTGTTAGATAAGCCAGTAAAACCATAGACTTCTCTAAATGTATTTTTAATATCACAATTACATTCTGAATTACTAGCCATGATATAAGGGTTAAAATTAAAAATAAAATTATAAAAACTTACTTGGTGAAATAAAATGTGTGGTGGATGTACAGTACTGTACATATCTGGTACAAAATGTTCTTTAATTGTATGAATATACTTTTAAAAAAAATTATAATTAAATATAGCTTTGTAAAGAAACGTACATAAAAATATCATAAAATATTCTTTACTTTTTAAATCTTAAAACAATCCACTTAGTCAAATAGCTCCCTACCAGTGGCTAATGGATGGAATCAGAGTAGGTTGCAATGCATGCATACACACTGACTGCCAAATCCCTAGGGTGCTGATACTGGTCAATGTCAAATGCCTCTTTTGTCGCATCACTAGTATACCTCAAAGGATGTGACAGGGTTGTTGAAACTTAAACATTTTTCTGTAAAATATAAATATGTTAAACTTAATAGATTTGTGGTGGTGTGGAGGACAAATAAAAGGATGACAAAAAAGTAACTATAAATTAAACAGGATTTTATTTAACTACGGTTATGTGGTCCTTCTTACACCTGGTTTGTTTACACTAAACACACTTGATCCCAAACTATAGTATGCACATAAGTTCGACACCGTCCGACATATTCTTTATGCTTTCACAGGCAAGAGACACGTGTTCGCAACAATGAAAATTTATGGTTTGAGAGATATTACAACTAACTTAAATTACCTTAATCTAACTTATATACTAAGGAAGAAGGGTGAAGAAATTAAGAGATATGAAGAGAAGAGACAAGTATAAAGGACAGATTTGTGGGGGTACCCGGTAAATTTGGCAGTCTCTGGTCTTCTCTATATTGGAACTTGAGTCAATTTCCTTCCTCTCGTTTCCATTCCTTGAGAATTCAAAGCGTTCTTGAAGCCTTAATCTGGGTGTTCTTCTATTTCGTCCTCTCACAGACAACTTCCAAGCCTTCTCCTTTTGTCCCACTAGGCAACAAACTTTGGCTGGTTCTTTCCTACAGTTGTTCATCTTGGAAGCTGACCCAAAAGTATCTTGTTCGTTTTTACTGATGGCCTCAGGGCTTCTTAGTATCCCCTTTGTCTTCTCCCTTTGTCCTTAGACAAAGGTTGTCCCCCACCCATAGAAAAAGAATAGGTTAGAAAGTTCTAGAAACAGACATTAAAGACAAAGGAATTTAAGAAGAATAAAACTTATATCTAACCCTATGTACAAAGACATGGCGTACTGCCACAGATTGTCCGTTGTTTGTTTAATTTGTTTTATGACCAAGTGTCCACAGAAATTTCCAAAATTTACTTTTCAATCACTCTCATTGAACTGGAAAAATTTCTGTCTTTATTACATCTAATATTATGAAGAAATCAGTCCCCACTGTACTCAGCTAGAGATTGGTTCGGTTAAGCTTTAGTTCTTTAGTTTAGAACTTACAACCTCTTGCATCTTTGCACTTTTGCTTGTTTTTTATTTTGATGATAAAATATTCAAAGTATTTTTAAGAATGATTTATTAGAAAAATTGCCTGAGATCTACAGCTTCTTTGAACCACCATTCAGCCCTATATATATCAACTACACTACAGTACATAATATACAGCAAGTTGACATTTAATGTCATTTCATTTAACATCAATTATTTAAGGGAAATCTGTAAAATTTTTTCTTGCATAAACTTTCCAATCATACAATTCAGTCAAAATATTTTGTCAAAGCAAAATTAAAATAACATCATTTTATGATGATACTCATCCTCAAGATTTTAATTTGTGAAAATGGATGATGATGATTTTTAGTACAAACAAATTTATTATCAGATAATAGTTTTTTCCCTTGCATTCAGCTATATAAAATAGATCGTTTATGATATGTTTAAATGTGAACACTTCAATGATTCAAAGAATATTTCTATTGTTCAATGAAAAGCATTGAACCCATTTTTATTTTTCTAAGAATGAATCAGCTTTTTGCTGGTTGGTTTTGATTATATTATTGCCATATCTAAATATTATTACTTATTGGAATTATATTTATTTAAAATTTAATTTCAGCTGTTGGAATTGGAATTGAGTGACAGTAATTTTCGTCGTTATGCTCTTGTGCAGTTTTTGATTCTTTTCCAATATCTTCAGTCGGCAGTAAAATTTAAACAGTAAGTAAATTTAGATATTAATATGAATACAAATTTTCTAAATATCAGGTTGATTTAAAAGTTCCCAGACACAGACACGAGATAAAAACTTTATTGACACTAAAGCACAAAGACATGGTGATTCCTCAAAATAAAGACCATTGTTAGCTATGGTTTTGACTTATTTTTCTGCTAGTTGATGAATTCCTTAGAAATACCACTTGGCTGTTTTCGATGCCAAAAACTCATGAACCCCATTCTCAACATGCACTATATTGAAGGAACATCCTTGCAGTAAATGTGCCAATGATCAGAAGAGGTGAAAATGTGATGGAGCAAGGTCAGGGATGTATGCTGGATGGAGCAAAACTTTGATCCCCTCTAGCTCCTTTAACTTTTCTTGGACCACTCTAGAACAGTGTGTTGGAACATTATCGTGATGCAGCAGTGTATGCTTTCAATTAAGTAATGTGTGCACAGGACTTCAAACACAGTTCCAGTTGCTTGGCATATAGATGACTGTCCATGGCCTAGCCATTAGGAACCAGCTTCCAAAGCACTGAAGCATCCAGATTCCACCAAATGCATAACATGACTTTTTGTTTGAACTGTCCTTGTTGAACCACTTGTGCTGGCACTTCACCTGGTCAAAGTCGCTAGTTTCCTCTGTTAGGGTTTTTGAAAAGATCATTTTTTATCTCCCGTTATGATCCTGCTTCAAAACCTGTTGTCTTTTGGATTTTGTAACATATGATTGCAAACTTGTGTCCTCTTTTGTATATGCTGTGCTGTCAGTTTATGGCATACTTGTCGAGGTCTTCTGCTATGAAGGCCAAGGTGTTTCAAATGCTAAACAATGGTTGATTGGGAAGCCCAGAATTTGGCAGACAGTCTGCAAGTGCTGCTGCCTGACTCCTGTTGAACAGCTTGGAGCAGTGCTTCTTTGTTGATGGTTGTCCAGACTGAGGTTTATCTAAAAGGCTGCTGTTCCCCGAGTTGAAGTGGCAGAACCATTCAACTGCAGTTGTCGTCAGGCCTGGATCTTCAATTTTGCAAATTTTCTCTGCTGCCACCTTTGCACTTAACTCTTGTTTCCAGTAATGATGCAAGATGCCTTGAATGATGAGTTTTTTGTCATTTGTTCTTTTATGTGGTAAACAATATTCTCCAAAGGAATGAACTCAACATCTGTATAAAATGATGGTACGTGTGTTGATGATGATGCATAAGCAACTCATTTACATTCATAGCAGTGTTGTCAGTGCTAGAAATCTTTTTCACAAAAGTGATGCCAGTGTTTGGGAATGTTTGAATCACCTTGATACATCACAAATAGCTAAGAAATTATCACTTTTTAGTGTAATATTTTGATACAATATATCAGCAGTGGCCAAACTTATGACAATAGAAGTCGCATACTGCCTATCAGAAATACAATAGAGAATATGACTCTTGTGTAACAGTGCTTTATATTATATATAGTTATCACTGTTCTAAAGTAAATGTTGTTACCTTATGTATGATCCTGGTTTTCCTTTGTTTTTTTTGTCTATGCCCAAGTGGTTCACTGGGTGACAAGTCCCACCAGAAGTGGAGACGTGCCTTGGTGAAAGGTTTAGTGTCATGTAAGTGTAGACAGAGAGTGACTCATTAAAAAACTAGTTCTAAAGAAAGTAATAAAAAAGTTCATTGGTGATCTCAGGGATACTATGATACTATGCATTCTACTTTTATGTGCAATTACTACATGACATGGAGAGAGAGAAAGTTACAATTGAATATTACTGGAAATAGTAATTCCTTTTGGTATGTTGGTTTCTTGGGACTTTAGTTTTCCTTGCGTAATTTCTGCTTGAATAGCTCAGTTCTACTGGGATAAGTTAATTGGTCTGCACATCATACACATTCTTGTTAGCAATGACATGGATAGATCCTTTTGGATGTTCTATTCAGTGTGATTCACTGATGATTTGATGATGACAACAATGACAACCTCTCTTTCAGGTTGTGGTTTCCTTTTGTACACTTATTCTTTGTCAATCTTAGTCACTCTTTGATTACCATGATCAGTCTGGCAATTTACTTTCCCACAGGAAGGTGTTCAATGTTTATTCACTGTGAGGATGTCAATACTTTTTGTGGTGTCCTGTCTTGGAGAGGTTATAATTAACTTTACCAAAAGATATTTATAACCTCAGTAAGGTAAATATGAGGTCCAAATTTTTCTCGATAGAGTTGAAAATTGGGACCTCACATTTACTTCACTGGTATTTTATAATTAGCTAGATAAACGTTTAATTTGTTTGACTTTACAAACACATTCTTAGCTTTCAGTTGCCTGTTCAAGATTAAGTTGTGATTTATACTTTCAATCCATGTGTAAATTACAACTACAGGAGGCATTATATGTCTGTTGTGGATGTTGGCATGAATTTTTTGCTCTCTGTTGTGATCTGACTGATTTTGTTCTCTTCTTGGAAAATGACAGAGTTCCCGTCTCAGAAAAGGAAAATGTTTTCGCCACTATCTCAAGACGTATGAACACAAAATATAAGGAAATGAATCAGAAGCAAGGAGAATGTCTCAGGTGAGTCAACGGAACATTTGATCTTGTCTTATAAGTGTCAAAGAGGAGATTAATGTTCAAGAAGAAATTAGACTTTTGTTGAAATTGCAAGCCTCTTCAAGTAGTAAATTACAAGTATTTTTCGGAGCATTTAGATAGAATGCAAGCATGGATTGTGAATATAAATACTGCTTTGGTTGATCTTGAATCTAGTCTCATTGTCTTTGAAATTGACAGAGAAAATTGTTATGTTAAAAATGACAAAGCAAATATGGAAATAAATGTAATATGTAATAATTTGTATGAAAAATTAATGAGATTAGAAGATAAAGAAAGAAGGAATAATCTAATCTCAGGCTTTGAGGATAATGATAAAATGGACGATTGTTTATATAAGGTTAAAAAACTATTTAACAATAATTTATAGGTTACAGATGCCAATATTAAGCATGCTGTTAGAATTGGAACATTAAACCAAATTCAAAAAGATTGGTTATTCGTGAGTTGTTTAATTTTGAAGATAAATTAAAAGTATATAAAAATATTAGTAATTTAAAAAGTTTAAATATATTCATTAATGATGATTATTTGACAAATACTAGAGATATCAGAAACAAATTAAGTCCCTACTGTAAAAAGGTGTGTTTAAAAGGAGCTAAGAGTGTTAAATTGCAGTACAATAGATTAATTGTGGATAATAAGATATTTGCCTGTAATTGCAAAAGTGAAATTTTCCAGACAGATAAAGAAGAATCTTTTTAGGAGCATAGTTGATAATGATAAAGGACATGGTGGATGATCAATATAAAGCCCTGTACTTGGATAATATGAAACTTCATTTATACAATACAGCAGGTTTAAATAATAAATATTGTTTCTCTAATTTCTGCAATTTGATATATAATATGGATATATTCTCTCTAGTGGAAACTTGGTGCACAGAGATTCTGAGAGAATTTGTAGTAATTTAGTATGCAATGCAGTATATGAAACTTGGGAACATGTATTCTTCCATTGTGTGAAATTTGATGCAAGTAGGAAAAGGTATTTGATGAGATTTAAGTTCTGGAAAGATATAATTTATTGTGTTTTTCAAAAATCGATTTTTATTTTGTATTATGTTATACTAAGCTATTAAATTAACTTGTTAAATAGTATTAACCTTAGTTTTAAGTCACAGTTTAATATCCCTTATGTTGAACTAAGGTTCATTGAATAAAGAATTGAATTGTATATCACACTACATAATACTTGGCAACCTTATAAATATATTACTTATTTGTTCTAATTGTATAAGTATATAGAAACTGCAGTAAGGGTGTAGTAGATCTTAATAAAAAAGAACATTGATAATAAACTATATGGCAGGAAAATTAAAACTCATAATCAACAGATTTCAATGTTAGCCAGTGTATGACCATAATTAACTGGTTAACATTAATATCAATTAGTGTTATTGATTCTTGTCTGTATGGCAGTGTTGTTAAAATATGATTTACACGTGCATGTATGTGTGTATATGTATCATGACTATAGCAAAATTGACTTGTAGTAATGTCATAGTTAAAATAATAAGGAAGAATCAAGATTGATCCAATAGGATTTTATTTAAAAGGTATGAATATTCTTCTTTGCTTGATGGTTGTATGTTAAATTTTTGTTAGTTTGTTTGACTGTATATCCAGAAATTAATTAGATACTGATTTCATCAAAAATTTTGAAATGCTTAGCTAGATGAGGTCAAATAGATGATGATTTTAAATATTTCTAAGCAAATATTTGGTTTAAAAGCATGAAAAACTGACAATAAAATGACAAAGTATTTTTTCTTCCTTTAGAATTAAAATATTTTTTATACTGTAATTTTGATACGTGTTAATTATTTTTATTGTTTAATTGTTGTTATAATTTTAATTAAAGCTGCAATAAAATTCAATTAAATTTTTAGTTTTATTTGTTGCTTAATACTTTTGTTAAATTTCCATTAAAATTTTATAAAATTATTAAGCAGTTAATAGTTTTAGTATTAATAGTTTTCTTTATTATTGAGAGATTTTGTATAAATTAATACTTTATCAGATTTTATTTTCAAAAGTAAAATCCTACAGTAGTATTAAAACAACATTAGTCTTGAATATATAAATTTCATACATTTTTAGTTTTGAGAAGCTATTACTTAAACTTTATATCATAAATTAATATGATTTTTTAGGGATTCGTACGTGCTGACAGAAGAACAACTTGCGTGGATTAAAGATACCACAGAAAGGATATACAAGGTAAAAATGTGTAATTATGCATGTAGTACATTATAAAATTTAAAGCTTATAATTTCAGTACAGTAGATCCCCCTATAAGACGGTAGATACGTTCCGTTCTTTATGAATCAATTTTGTAGGAATCATAGTTTACGGACTACGGCTGTTTGAAAGGTTTTCTTTCATAAAATTAATCGATTCTAGACTAATTCGACTCAACATTTCCAAAATACGTATATTTTTTTAAAAATAATCCGTATAAACTACGTTATAAACAAAAAATTGTAGGATTGCTTACCGAGTGTGTACCGTTCGACTACGCCCGTTGCTAAAGCTTGGTTTCGTCGCGGAACAGCGCATCAAACCGCGGCCGCGATTTCTGATATTATTTTTCTGCGAAAACTTCGTTGACCTTTGGAGACATCCTTAATATAAATAATTTTTATGGCCGTTAAATAAGAAATGTTTCTTTCACAAGAAATGTATAAAATTACAGTACTAAACAGACGATAGGTCGCCTAACTCGCCGTAGCGTGACGCTAGACGGCGAAAAATATATATTTAATTATAATAAAGTTACAATAAATTAAGTTAATATATAATTATATATACAGTACCTAATTTATATATAATTAATATATAATTATATGTACAGTACCTAATTTATATATAATTTATATAATACTGTCCAGACGATAGAAATCTCTCCGTAGCGTGGCGCTACGGACGGCAGGTAAGTAGTTCGGCTGCCCGATGACATTTTACGTATTATAGGAGTTATTTTTACTGTTGTTTACGGATAATGCCACAATTTTTATAGGAATCATAACTATAGGAAACGGTTTTATAGGGGGATCTACTGTAATTTAGTTTATCATTTACTAATTTTCATTGATTCTTATATTAAAATAAAAAATTAAACTAATGTATAACCAGAGTAGAAAGTGCAATTAATCCACACAGGACATAACTATCAAACAAAATACAAATATAACGACAAAGATACAATGTCTTATATTTAATAAAATAAAACATAAATACAATTTTTGATATCTTTAATTTGTTAAATTTTCTATAAAAGAAATTGATCTGGATGGAATTATATTAGAATAGAAAATAAACGATAATAATAATGCATTGAATTTAAAAATTCAATCTTTGAGATTTTACTTATGAAAATTGTTATTAAAGTGTAATTAATACTGATTGAAATTATTTTTGAGGTGGAGTGATAGTGAAGCCTCGTCTAAGTGACTTACAGAATCATGTTCATTCTCAAAATCTGTTTGATCAATTTTGATTAAACTTTGCCATTTTCCGTTAATTATGACAAGGAATCCAAAAATGTAATGAGGGTACATTTAAATGTAAAAAATAGGAGTCCATTTTTGACCTATACAGAAATATTAAAGTGACAATGTTTGTGCTTTCTGATGTGAATGAGCATGCCTAAT
This sequence comes from Centruroides sculpturatus, assembly GCF_000671375.1. Classification (NCBI taxonomy): domain Eukaryota; kingdom Metazoa; phylum Arthropoda; class Arachnida; order Scorpiones; family Buthidae; genus Centruroides; species Centruroides sculpturatus. The sequence continues at coordinate 287,632 of NW_019384299.1, read as the reverse complement.
GGAATTTAGGCTTAGGGGTCAAAAATAAAAACAACATTGTGTGTGCCTGACAGAAAATAGGCACAAAAAAATGAACAAAACACAAGAGACAATCCAAGAACAAAGCAATCGATGGTGATTGCTTTGTTTTTGGATTCTCTCTTCATATTCATCCAGTGCAAGGATCATCTCTCTCATGGCCAACTGGTAGAAGGATAGACTCTTTTGTGGCAGCAAGTGCAAAGTTCACCTGTCTGTGTCTGTTAGGTAAAAGGATTGCCTCTTCTGTGCTAACAAGTACAGGGATCACTTTTTTCTTTCCATCTCTGCCTCAATTATATTGTGATATAACAAAGTTGCGTGATGTCCTAGTTTAATTAGCTAAAATTAAGAATAAGTAAATTAGTAATAATATATTTATTGTCAATTATACTTGATAATTTTTTTAATGATTTAATTCTAATTTGTAGAATAATGACAGTCTCACTCTCTCTTAAAGACTTTATACAACTGTGAATATTTTTTTAGAATTTTTACCATAATTTATTTCTTTTCTTTAGAAATAATAATAATAATTTTATATAATTAGCATGATTTTGTATATAAATAAAATAAATCACTGGTAATTTCAGAAATCCAACTTATAAAAGTTGGGTTTCTGAAAAAGTTCTTTTAATTAAAAGAAACATTTTCAAAACATTGGCCAAGAAAATAGCCAAATCTTGATTGATAATATTTTTTTCAATTAATAAAATGTACAGAAATTGAACATTATGAATAATTTTATCCCAATAAATTCTGAAAAATTATGTATTATTTATCAGTAATGTATTTTATATCAAATTTTTCTTTCTCATAATAATTTAAACTTACATAGTTAAATTATTTAACACATATGATAAAAATTAATCTTAATTTACTGTGTTAGTTGTTAGAGGAAACACCTCCCGATGGTGCATCTTTCGCCAAGCATGTGTCTGTAAGTAAAAACTTTAATTTATAAAGGTATAATTTCTTCATTTTTATTTTTTTACTACAAATATTTCATAGATTTCTATTTAAAAAAACACACATTTAAAGTAGTTATGTTATATAATATTATATATAGCAAATTTACTTTGAAACATCTAATAAACACATTCAGATTAATGTAGATTACATGCTCATCTATATATAATTTCATACTGATATACATTGTGTAACTGACAAAATTATGCCCATATTATGCAATAAATACAAATTTATTGGAATAGATGGTGTTTTATTGGTTAAAATGATTTATAACTTAGCTCCTTCATTTTTTTTTCAAGATATATATTTAAAATGTCAGACTTTAATACTTACAATACTTATTATAAACTTGACAAGAGGTTTATTAACCTGTCCCGTGTTATTCCTGATCTCGGATTGCAACCTTCTGATTTTGACCGGTAGACCCGAGATATCTCGTTTCAGCATCAGAACATTTTTGAAACTAGATGTCGCTAGTCTTTATAACTTTTATATTAAAACTAACTTCCGAAATATATTTTTTGTTTTGTTTTTACATTTATTAATATATCTATTTTGTTTGTGCAAAATAAATAAATAATTTCAGACGATACAACAACCATGATTAGTTTTCAAAAATGTGTAATTTCTGTTAGCATTGACAAAAATTCAACATGGTGTGACATGCAACGGAGAAAAATTTCAACATGGGATAGGTTAAATGATAAGAAAGTATATCTTGATAACTGAGATGGTTAGAACAATCAATATGATGTCTTTGTGAGGATAGAAAGCATTACTACAAAGGAAACAATTCATTGCAAATAAAAATTTTCAGTTCCATAGTTTTTATTTATTTATAGAATACATATATATAACTTACATATTTAAACTAGATATATTTAATTCTTGATTACAAAATTAGAGAGATTAAAGTTAGGAAAATAAAGTAAATATGTATTTTTCAGCTGAATTATATGTAATTATATTTGATTCAATTGTTGAAACACACAAAAATATTTATAATATATTTATATTTTTAAAATTTAGCATATCTTGAAACGTGAAGAATATTGGAATAATTGGAAAAATGAAGGTTGTCCTAATTTTAAAGAAGTAAAACAAGATACAGAAATGAGACCATTTTTAAGGTAAACTTTTTTGAAAGTTACGTAAGACATCATATTAATCTTCTGTGCATAAACTGCAGATATACTTTTCTATGTATATTCAATCTTGTAATCTTTATTCATTGTTACATTAACCTTAGCTCTGTTTAGTTTTGAATGGTGTTTTTTCTGTTAGTATTCATGTAATGTTTTTATAAAAACCATTGTTCATTAGTTGGAAATAATTTTTTTCTTATACAGTGACTTATTAATTTATGCATGTTTAATTTATAAAAATTTAAAATAACACGCAGCAACCATATTTACGGAAATTGTCCTGACAGGCAGCATAACAGCTTGCTATTTTCTCATTTTGTTTTGAAGATTGTCAATTGGTCCTCTTCTGGAAGTGCATAACTTTTTTTTACTAATTTTATAATGATTTGTTTTGTTAGAGGACACTTCTGCAGGTCTGTTAAGGATATTATAGTGCTAATTTACATTAAGTATGGATTTAAATTGCATAAGATCAAATCTTATGTTTAAATATATTCTTAATATAGTTGATAATTGCACACACTGGAATCTGATTATAATGAAGCACATGGTAAACTTTCTAGAATAATGAACATTTACATTTTTCCTAATTCAACCTATGTAGGAATCCATGACAAAATTTTACAGTTTAATATTACTTTTCTGTAGTTCCAAAGTCATAGAATTTCTTCAATTTTAACATCACTGTAACAATTTTGTTATAACTTCTTTCCCTCTTTTTCACTATTGCCTTTCAACTGGTAAACAATTATATCCAAGGGGAGGGATGAGCTCAGAAGTAACCGACCGATGTTCTGGAATACAAATCAGATTAACATATCAGTTTTAGAACTTTTTCATAAATTGTTCACAGTCAAATTTTAAAATAAAATTCAATTTATATGTTATATTTTCTTTAAAAAATGCATGATAAAATGAATAGGAATTATAATCAAAAGAAAAGAAATAATGTTTTTCATGAAATAATTAATTGTGCAGCAGAGAAACATTGACAAAATTAGCAGATTAATATTATAGAAAATTAATAGTAAGTCTGATTTAAGGATGCTTTTACTTATACTAAATAGGTATTTGAAAAATTATATGCAGGCTGCAATACATTTTAAATCTTTGCTATATTACTAATATATAAGATGTTAAATAAGCTAAGTTTGTGTTGTTTCCAAATGCTGAACATTTTGCTTTTCTTTTACATGAATGAATCAACAGTTTNGGCAGCCTGAATTTCATTTCCTAATTTACGTTTTTGTCTAAAGAAAACATAGTTTAATAAAAATAAAATTCAATTATAACTTACAAAAGGTTATATATATACATATATATATAACCTTTTGTAAGTTATAATTGAATTTTATTTTTATTAAACTATGTTTTCTTTAGACAAAAACGTAAATTAGGAAATGAAATTCAGGCTGCCATAGCTAAGAAAGAAGTATTAGTTGGGAGGTAAGCTATAAATTCTTCAAATAGTTTCTATTTATTTATAAACGTTATTTCATAAAGTGAAATTTTTGTTAGCTCTGAAATGAATCGACTGTGGAACCTGTGCCCCGACAATTGGGAAGCTTGTCGATCTCAAGCTAGGTATAAATTTTGATTTTTGAATACCAGTTTTATTAACTAATAAAAAATGTATATATTTTGGGAGCTTTGTTAACAATTCAAGAAGTCTTGAAAGATGTTATATATTTACAATATTTAATAATGTTATTTTTGGCATTGTATATTTTGATAAATTTAGTGAAAACGATTTTAATTACAGTTAATATGGATATAAACTTATAATTTTGGGAGGTAAAACATATGAAGCCAGAGATTTCTTAAAACAGATTAAAGTTTTGTAAGAACTTTTGTTATATAATTATTCAAAAGGAAGGGAAAAAATACTTTGAATTTGAATTTGGAGAAGAGAAGAATTGAAGAAAGTGTGATAAATAGTTGAGGAGAAAACAAATAAAATCAAAATGAATTTTTTAATTTTGTTTCCAGTTTAATTCAGCTTACAGACTTCTTAATATTTCACTAAATCAGATTATTTTAACAAATATTGTTGTCAATCTTTGTAACTGTAAACTCTCCCCAAATTATAATTCAAATTTTAAAACTAAAAAAAAAAAAAATATGAATATTCAACTCTACAGTTTGATGATAAGGAAAATGTCTTTACAATCTCTGTTGTCAAATTGTAGAGCTTATAAAGATACCCACTGTTCCGTACCAGTTAATATATATTATCTGACTATCAAGTTATTGGTGGAGATATACATCTCGAAAATTTCTTCAGCATCCAACTCAATCAAATCTGGATCCAGAACTCAACTTCCATTTAAATTGGATAATTCTGGAGGAGAAGGCATTAGGAGTATTGTTCTTGGTATATTAATTCTTTTTCTGGGATGGTGACTATGAATCATTTAGGACCTGCATTTGTTGCTTAGAGCAGTGGTTTTCATTCTGAAGATCACTTGAACTGGGTTGTAGACATAGTAAACTACTTGTGTCCTCTGCTAATTAGCCTGTAAAAATCATCAGTTATAAGCCAAAAAATTTTGTTTATATAGTAACCTAATGTAAAAGTTAAATGGTGGATAAAAATATTCCTTTCTCTGGCTAAACAGCATAGAATTGTATTTTAGAAAAAATGACATTAGGTGAGTTTGTGGCATGTGCTTGCGTACTGCTAGTGGCTTGTGTATCATACTTTGAGAAAAACTATTTAGACGTATTTTGCTTTGAGATTGATGAGAAAGTGAAATATTTTTGGTTTTTCATAATTATTGTATTCTTCATTAATATAAGAATTAAGAAAACACTGAAAGTTATAGAATTTAATTAATTAAACTTTATTATTTCTCCAAAAAATTTTCCTAAAATGGAATTTGAATCTGCAGTTCTTACCTAATGTGCAAAGGCAAACCAATTTCATTATCATGAATTTTTTTAAATTAATTATTAAATTTATAAAGTGGCATTTACACCTACAAGTAATGCATATAAAGAACTCTCTATTCATATGAGAAATCTTCTGTAAGTGATGTCTATACACATGATTTCTCATAGAAATAGAGCATACTTATACGAGTTGGTTGTAAGTGCAAATGCTGCATAACAGATAATGTCTTGTATATATAATTTAGATTTTCTTATTGTTAAAATCCAATCATAATATGGTAAATTTTAAATAGTTTTTGGTAATTAATACTAAATTATATTTATTATTAAAATTAATTTTGTAGAAATAAGTGCTTTAATATTTTCCTACTTAGGTCTTTTGTGCCATCATTAGATACATTTTTTGAATCTGCAATTGAACAAGCAGATCCATCTAGCCAAATAGAAAATTCATTTAAGTAAGTATTAATGCTAAGATAAGATAAATCATTTTTACATTAAGAAAATTGAATTAAAAATTAATACCAAATTTTTTAGATATGTCCACAATAGTAATTACGGGTGGAGGGCTCTCAGATTGTTATCGCAGAAGAGTCCACACTTTTTTACTCACAGTAATCAGCCCATTAAGAGCTTACCTTTATATTTAGAAAGTATGATTATGAAGTTGGCTAAAGAACTTCCGTTAAATGTGAGTATGTCAAATAAGTAATTTTATGTAGTTTCTTATACAAATATTAAAAAGGTTATGTTATAGCAACATCATCAGCAGTCACAAGAAGAAAAGCAGGATGTCGCTTCTGTCGCAGGGGATAGCGGAGAAGATAGTGAAGATGAATTATTAAAGAATTCAGACGAAGGAGGCAACAAAGAAGACAAAGGTGCAAATTTAAAAATTATTTATGTACTAATAAATTATTTAATTTTTGAGTTTTATATAATATGTTTTGTATAAATACATATATGATTGCAAATTCTTTTCCTTGAAAAATGAAGATTCTTGATTACATATTTTTCATTACATAATGCATATAAAGGTGATTGCTGTATCAAAGTAATGCAATGTAAAGGCTCAGAAGACCAATTCAGTTTTGTAAAAATGCTTCTTTCTTTGGTTTAATCCGAGGACTACCAGCCCTTGTATTAATCTGTACTTGTGAGATTCTTCCGTGGCTATCACTAGCTACACTCATAATGTATACAAAATTAGTAGTATAAACGCCTAAGATTCAAGAAAAAATTCTAAATTTGAAATTGGTTTTCTTAACAAGCAAGTTCTGGCGTACTGATAATTATGATACCAAGTTTTGTGAAATGTTGCAATGTTATATTTTGATGTAGAATAAAATATTCTAATCTAACCATTTTAAAACCATAGAAATGAAATAATAGATTTTATTTTATGAATTACTAAAGTTATTCTCAATAAGAATCAGTTTTCCTGCAGAAAAGTACTTAATTTCAAAGAATCGAATACTTATGATTAAACACAGTGAATGGACCAGATAACTGAGCAGTTAACGTGGCAGCCTGCTGCTCCAGGGGATTCTGGATTGAAACTGGATGAGTAAAAAAAAATATCTATCATCACCGGCTGCTCCATGTAGACCCTGGTTGAACTTAACTGCCCGTTACAACAGACCCCTTTAAAAACAGATAAATAATAATTACACTTAAAAAGTATAAAATGTTTTTACAAAAAATTTCATATTTTTTAATGATGTGTAATTCTTGGCACAAATGATATCAGATTAATACATTTATTTATTTANTTTATTTATTTATTTAAATTAATACAAAAGGCAATTACCAAATTGTATTGGGTTATACTACTCCTACTATAATTAATTAAATGCTAAGTAATTTGGCACCAGAAGTAGGAATTTGATGCCATCTCATGCTAAATTTTTTAATAATTATAATTAAATTAATATTTTAATAATTAATTTAGAAGGTCTGGAAGAAAAGAATCGGCCCAAAGTGGGAATTGAACCCACAAGTTGGCAACATGAGCATGTAATGAGCAGGATTGCAGATTTGAGTCCCGCTTCAGGCCGATTCTTTTCTTCCACAACCTTCTAAATTAATTATTAAAATATTAATTTAATTATAATTATTAAAAAATTTAGCATGAGATGGCATCAAATTCCTACTTCTGGTGCCAAATTACTTAGCATTTAATTAATTATAGTAGGAGTAGTATAACCCAATACAATTTGGTAATTGCCTTTTGTATTAATTTAAATAAATAAATAAAATCAAACAATGTCAAGAGGGTAGTATTAGCCTCCTCCAATACAACAAGTGTACATAATAAAATCCATTAAAAGTAATTTAAAACAATAACAAGTAACAAATAACATGTAAAAAGCATATAGAAAAACATTAAAGACAATATAATTTAATGTTAACAAGTATAGAGGTCATTATGGAATTCATGGCAACAGGTTTTTTTCTATGATACATGCAGCAACACTGTAATTCTAGAATATACATTTGAAAGCCCCTTTGAATGTTCTCCCAAATGTCACCACTATATTGGTCCGGGTCAGCAGGAACTGGAAAATGCATATGTGGAAATTATCATTTAATAAGGAAATACAGTGTATGCAATGAACAAAAATGAATGCAATAATGCACAATACAAACTACTTATACTTTTCAAATTAGTCTCCAAGATTGTTCATAGTGTGTTGCCAGTGATGGATAAGGAAACAAATGCCATTGGTTGTATGTGTCACTTGTGTGTCATTGTTGCTATATTGATGATGTTTCAGTAAGAGACATCCCACTAAAATGTCATCAATGCATTTTCTTCGTTTAGAAAGTGTTTTCCATGTAACGACTCTTTTCTTTGGGAATCAAATCAAAGTCACACAGACTATGGTCTGGTGAATACAGAGCCTGTTCTAAGACTCTTCACTCCCAAAGTAACAAATCCTTTACAGGATCTGCTGTATGAGGTTTTGCATTATCATGAAGGATTATAGTGTTGGCCAGCAATTCTTCAAGTTTCTTCACAAATGGCATGGCTCAACTATAACTTCAGAAATGATTTGCAATATTCAGTATTCACAGTATGGCCATAATTAACTGGGTGACACACAAGAATACCTTGACAGTCATAAGCCAGAGTTACATATATGATTACATCTATACGTGAAATCTTGATATCATAACTGATAATAAATCTGTCAGGAATTGAGGTTTTATCTCAATTTGCCCCTATACATTTCCATGTTAGTTCATTTTTTAATTATCAATATTTTGTATGGAATTATGACATTTTCCTCCTCTAGATAAACTTGCATGATTAATTTAATCAAAAATAGTGTACAGTGAAAGATCCATTAGAAATATGGTTTAAGGCATAAATTCTGTTCAGACTTGTTTATTTTATGGTATTTATGACAATAATAACTATTGTTTTTTAATTTGAACATTTTCAGATAGGAGCAAACACGTCAATCCATTGACGTTAGAGAACGTTCTTCAGATGCTGTCCGTAAAACTACAGAGGGACTGGAAAACCGTGGCTCCCAAATTGGGTTTCCAGCCTGATGAAATTTTATATTTCGAGAACGAACTGCAGAGTCCGACACAACAGGCCAAACACATGCTGACGGTTTGGGTGGAGCAGGAACCGGAGACCGCCACAGTTTCAAATTTACAAAAGATTTTAAACGATGTTGCTCTGGAAGATATCGCCAAAGAATTAAATAATGTGGATTCGCTCAATAAAGTACAAATAAAAACTTAATGTTCCAATACAATAATTTATTAGTTATATAAATGTCTGTACTTAATTCATTAATTATTAGATAAATAAATTTTATAGTAAGAAAACTTATAATATACTCTAGAAAAGAAATTTTTATAGCATTGGCTATAATGCAAATTTCTCAAATTGCATTTTACACGATCATGTGAATTCATTATGTTTGTTTATTATTATAACAATATGAAGTACTGGTATAACATGCTACATTGTTTGGAGAGAGGCTTCCAAAGATGCCATTTTCTATATACCAAGCACTCTGAATATAGGAAATTATATATTTTGAAAGAGCTATCCGAATAAGACAGCATGTGGCACCATGACTATTGGAGAATTGGAGTGCAGAAGTAGTTAATATGAAATAACGTGATACAATGGGGCTTTATCCTATGGGCAAAAAGTGCAATTGCCTGGGAGGGTGTCCCTAACCAATCTCAGTGAAATTCTAGGGAAAATATTTCTATAAGAAAAATGGCTGAAGTCAACACTATATGGGGTTACCTAATTCAAATTTGCCTGGGTTTGCAGCCGTGCACGAAGATATAACGCGCCACCGACGTGGTAGGCGTGAATTTCGCAGCGTATAACTGTTTAGGCTGTAAAAGTTAAATTCCACGGACCTTAAAATATCGGTAAGTATTGATAAGATTTATATTCGGACGATTTATTTAATTATTTTTTAAGATTTATGAGAAGTTTTCCTGTACAAATTGCAGAGCTGTGACAAGTTCACAAAGATAGGCAAATGTAGGAAACGAATTTGCGTTCGGTCCAGGACTGTGTTTTCCCGATGATGTTCGGCTCAAGAAGTAAAACAAGGGATTCGTTTGGGTTCGTTGGTTTAATTTAATTCAATTTTACACGCAAATCGTAATTGAAAAGCGCCCACATACAGCAGCGCATTGGAAAGAAATGGTCCATCCGGATAAGTCGGGCCCGTCCCTTACCACCCGGCCGCCCCAATTGTGGGCCTGTCCGAACCCATAAGGGACTTGCTAATAGAGACTTAGTGCCCACAGGGTGGAAAGAGTTTATAAAAAAGGTACAATATTCAATATGAGCAATAAATAACGCTTATAATAATTAAGGATAAATAATAATAAATGAGAGAATTATTTTTTTTTAATTTTATAAAATAATTAAAGAATAATTAAATTATATTATGTCGATGATAAATTATTTTCAAAGTGCCACGACCGACATTTTTAATTACTCGCTCACCATTTATTTCACAATAGGAGTTATTAAATATTTCTCATAATAAAACGTTAAATGTGTTTAATTTTGACAAAGTTTCTTTCATAAATTTAGTTAAATAAGATTTTAGAAATCCAATAATAAGTCTGTATGATAAAATTATAATTAATTATTTTTTTTAACTTATTTCTGTGTGAACGAATTTAATTTAATCTATTCTCCAGTCCAATTCATAAAGACTGGATAGGAGTAGAAAATAAACTAATTAATCTGAACTTATTTACTTAAATTCCTGAATTCAGATAAGATTTAGTAAGGAAATACGTTAATTAATTGGGAAATATTCAGATTAAGCATCTAAAACATTGGCGGAAAGTGTATTTTGCATGTATTTGTATGCAAAATACAATAAAATCCAAGATATTGTTATTGGTCGTCTAATATTAACAGAATAAGCACATCCAAAAACATATAAATTCAAATACACTCATAAAACTTCCCTTATTATAATTAGTTTGGATTATAGATTATCGTTTTCAGGTAAATAAGCGTTTTCAAGCTGTCTTTCGCTCTATCGCCACTTTAATATGTGAAGAGTAATCGTTATCGATGCTTTAAACGTTAGAATGGATGAGTGGAAGAAATAGAAGAGACAGAGTAAGGAATAAGCCAGGCCCTTGCGCAGAATTAAGGAAAGACAGGCGGACGGACGGACGGACGACAGTGGGAATTTATAGGTCTACAATTTGTTCAAATTGCAGCCCAACAATATGGGAGACTAACAAGGGGACCTTACGGTCTCGGAAATTCAGTTCGGGATGAGACTTTGCAGGTTAGTAGTATACCTCAAGGGTGTCCATCCAGAAGAATTGTAAAGCGCACTAGCAACAAGATTCCGAGAAAAAAGGCTCTAGAGTTTTAAGTGCAGCTCATATACCGATCGATTTTACACTATAGCAGCACTGCGAAATGGCTGAGCCTGTAGCGAACTCGTTTGCCACGCGGACGATCTATGTTCGATTCTACCTTCGGCTAACTTTTTTTTTTTTTTTAAATTGTTTTAAAAATTGTAACAACTTTTAAATAAAGTTAATGACCTAAAAATATTATCAATTAAATCATAAATAA
>NW_019384299.1:209752-274454 GCF_000671375.1 Centruroides sculpturatus | reverse complement strand
CGCGATAGGTGTGACAGTTATTTATGATTTAATTGATAATATTTTTAGGTCATTAACTTTATTTAAAAGTTGTTACAATTTTTAAAACAATTTAAAAAAAAAAAAAAAGTTAGCCGAAGGTAGAAACGAACATAGATCGTCCGCGTGGCAAACGAGTTCGCTACAGGCTCAGCCATTTCGCAGTGCTGCTATAGTGTAAAATCGATCGGTATATGAGCTGCACTTAAAACTCTAGAGCCTTTTTTCTCGGAATCTTGTTGCTAGTGCGCTTTACAATTCTTCTGGATGGACACCCTTGAGGTATACTACTAACCTGCAAAGTCTCATCCCGAACTGAATTTCCGAGACCGTAAGGTCCCCTTGTAAGCAGGAACTGAACTGGTAAAACATAAATATAAATTACAGACTTACTAACACGCTCTGAAACACTAGCACGGGATAGAGGAGCTTAAATAATCAAAATCGAGTGATTTTAATTCACTTTACTTTTCTATTTCTCTGTTCTTTTAAGAAGGCTGACTCGACTCTAGTATTTGAAAACTTTTGAATGCCCTACCCCAATTCCATCTCATATCCCTCAGAGCAGCGTTTGACACCCGTTCTATCCGGATCAACCGCCATTCTTCACTCATTAGAATAGAATGAATAAAGTCGTATTAAACCATTCATGAAACTAATTGATATAAAATTTAAAACTCTGTCCTTCTTTATTTAAATAAATTAAATATAAAAGAATTTCGTTCGTGAATTTTTCTAATGCTATTATCATTAATCCCTTAAATTATTATTATTTAAGATGATGATACGTCATCGTTACTCGCCACACAAATTACAGTAAGAACATTGAGAGAAACGTGAAAAGAGTTAATTACACGGCTCTTCGCTTGCCTTTCGTCTTTTCTCGACGAATGACAACCCAGAACTCACCACGTGGAGGTGGCCGTGTGAGAGTTCCATCTAGAATTAGAATGCGTGTAACTCTGCACATGAACTTCACGTATAGAGTTTCACCCACCCTAATCCACACACTCGGAATGTTTATTAGGCCTACTCTTATAATACAAAACTCAAAAACTGCAATCTTCTCACTTTGATCCATAGGTCTAGCCAATTTATAGTGGGGCGTAATCTAATTTACAGTCAAAAGTACTGAATATATCCACAACCTTATTCATCTATAAAAGTCTACTAATCCACTCTTATAAAATTATGCTGCAAAACGTAGTTATATATATTCGTTACCTAAAAACCCGAAAGAAACTTTGATGATCGGTGGTCCGATATCTAAGTGTTCTACCGTCCGCTGTGTGACATTCTCACTACATTGTACAACTGCAATGAGGTGAGAATGTCAAACAGAGAAGACAAACCACGAAGCGGGAGACCACTGTATGATTTCCTGCTGCGTGATTTGTCTTCAATGCTGGTTTGTCCTTCGTTAAACTTTTTCATCGATCTGTTATATTGCTCGGTAAACATTCTGTAGTCTTCTGTGGATGTCCGACAACCTGCACCTTTCCTTCAAGAACTGGATGACGGCACGTTGCTTCTGCTCGGAATCTATTATTTACCTGCAATGAAGAGGGATTACTGTAGAGGGAGTATTACTCTACTAACGTGTATCTAGAACGACTTATGTCAATTAATAAAAAGGTTACTTTTGGTACAGCTTTCGTATTTCCATGGATATTTCAAATAATTTTGCATTACGACAACCCAAATTATTTGAGATCGGAAAAAAAATGATGCTGCAATCGAATTGTTGTCTATAGCCTGTACACAATTTATCAGCGACTGTGCAGAATGAATGTCCTACTTTCAGACGGGAGATCCTGTAATAAATTCGAAAAGTAGAATTAATGAGTGAATGGTGTAAATCACAGAAGTTTAAGTTCTATTTTTAAATTGAATCTTCCGGCGAATCCAAAAAGTAGAGTCATCGCATGATTGGCGAGAAATGCTGCTCCAATTCAATACATATGTTTGTTTTCTTGTATATAATTTGAAGAACGTGTGACTTTATCGACGAGGAGAAAACTCTGAGGATGGCTTAGAGACGAATGGTGGACAGTGAGTTAAGGTACAGCAAAAGCGTTATTTTCTTCCAACCTATCCTAATCTTTTTAATTTGATTGCCTTCATTCATCTTCGATCATGTAATGCCGTAATCCCATTGCCTTTCGCAGAATTCAACAAAACTAATTAATGAATAACTTAATATTTAAATTAATTTATTAAATTGATAAAAATATTCGAAATATAATTGCAAATTACCTTTACGATTTCAATCTTCCGATATTTTCAGATAGAACGATCTCATTGTTAATCGATTTTTATTAAATAATAATGATAAAACACATTATTATTCATTGTTTGAAATATATACAACGAAGAACTATTATTATGTATTTTTTAAAATTTAATTAATTAATTAAATTTTAAGTGGAATAAATTTGTATTTGGCACCCGGGCAAATATAAATCCTGATTGCATTGCACAAATGGTTCTAGATAATACTTAGGAATTACACTACCAAGATGAGTGATGCATCCCGTGTACAATATCACTTTCGAAATCCCCCTTTCGACCATACATACACGAACACAACATCACTGTAACACGAAGATATACAGCGTTTAACCTTTACTTCAATTCTCGCAATCATTCAGGTACACGTCAAGCGCCTCGTTCTTTATATTCGACAAAATGAAACAACTCGAACACTCGCTTCCCACAAATCCAACCTCTGGGTCCTCCTCTCGGGAAGTGGAAACGCCAATTTTAAAAATTAAAACGCTTTAAAGGGGGCTCTGGTAATCATAACTTGCATGGATTAAATGGTAATTTTTTTGTTTTATTTATTGAGGGCACAAAGAAAGGGTTGTTTTAATCTCACCCATCCTTGTTGTCTGAAGATCCATTATGAGGACTGCCGGACTGTATGGGTCTGGACTTGAGAATTGACACATCAGGTACAGTAATTTTCATGAATCTTCCTCCATTAAACTGTACACGCGATTGAAGAGTTCGGATGTACTTTGAAGTACAAGCACTTTTCTTTCTTTCTTTTCTAATCATTTCCAAGATGGATGTTAGGTAATTAGGTAGAGCAACCTATCATTAAGGGTAACTCGCAAAGTGCGTTTCTCTGAGTTACCATTCTTTTATGACACAACAAATCAGAAAAACTTAAAAAATATCTTTAATTTTGTACACCCGAACCCTACAATTAACGGACAGCCTTTTATATTTAAGTTAGGAAACAATTTCTTGACTTAATTCAATGAAATCTGCGTGGCCATTTTCAGCAGCGGCCGCCAACGAAGAAAAGTCGACGTCATTGGCCTTAAAAAGTAAATAACGACCCCTGCGGATGATTACCATCTTAACGTCATTTTTCTACTGAAAATTATTTCACATGAAAACTTATTTTTAATATTAAGCAATGCTTATCGTAAAATAATCAACAGATCATTTCCTTATTATGAATCATTTTCCTGAATTATCAGTTTTAAATCTTTCATATTTCCACTAATTTTATTTTGTCAGAAATAAAACATGTAATCCTCTTACATAAAATAATACAGTAGAACCTCTATTATCCGGACTAATTGGGGATGAAGGTAGTCCGGATAAGGAAAAATCCGGATAATCGAAACAAATACTTTAATTTGTCTTTTAAAGATAATACAACACGTTTTCTTTTCGATGACATATCGGTAATATTAAAAGTAAATACTGTATNTTCGGCATTAAATAACATAGAAAAAATAGTCTGAGGAAATACAGTGAGACATTGAAGTGAAAAGAAAGAAAAAAACAACTTAAATGAGAACTTTTTCTATCATTATGTTAACAACTTTCAAGGAGTTGTTGACAGTAATTGATAATAGAAATAATAAGTTAATAAACTATGAGAAGTGAAAATCTAACCTGAATCTGAGAATGCTATTTGTGATGAGAATGAATATTTAGTATTATTAAATTTTGTATTGTTGTTTGAATATTTAAAAGATAATTTTTCATCAAGTATGCAATAAATTAAAATTATTATGTAATCATTATTTTTTTAGGTAAAATTTAAGTGAATAAGTTAGTGTGTGAATAAACATTGGAAAAAATGAAGAAAATCAACTCTTTCAATGTTATAAAAAGTTTAATTGAACAAAATTCACATAAGTACTTTTGACAGTATATTTCTCAGGCAAGAAAGTTTTGACATAGAACACAAAAGATTTGAAACTACTTTGAATCTCCAAGAGATGGAATGCATGTTACGAATTTAAAAGAATAACATATATTTTTTAACATTCTTTTAAATGTTTAGAACAGAATAAGAACAACTTTTTAGATTTTAAATATATTAAATTTCTAATATAAGTCTTAAAACTATAAATTGTTAGTATTTCTAAAAACTTTTAATGATGATCTTAGAGAGTGAAACATAAATTTAAATTTTAATTTCTTTAATTGCAAATTAATAAAATTTCGTTGCTAATTTTAATATTATAATTTACAAAACGAAAGTTCGTTGAGTGGGGAAGTAGTCCTATATATATATATACGATCGTCTGGCACGGCGGAAGGATACTCAATCCGCACTAATTTACGAAAAATTAAAAATAAAAAAAAATACGTACAAAATTTGCAGATTTAATCTTAATCACGTAATTTTTATACGAAATAAGTAAAATAAATCAGGGATTTAACCGGAGTAGGCTTTAAAATAAATTAAATATCGGCGATTTATGTCGCGTATCGCGGAGTTACCATAGCAACAGTGGGTGTGAAGTTGTCAGGAAGAAGAATTCATTACAAGATGGAATACGCTATAGGTCGGGTGTTGTTTACGTGTGTTAAAATGACATTTTGATGGTAAAATATCGTAGTTATTTAATCCGTCTTAAGTTTAAACAATTCTAAATGACATAAATATCAATCATGGGCAATTGCTGTCACCGTGGAAGCAAGAAAAACGTCCATAAAGGTCGCGATTTGGTCGGTCCCGTCGACCGAGTGATCGACAACGAACCCGTCACTATCAATTCGTTATTGCAGACTCACGAGCACCCCAATCTTCGATTTCCGGATCCGATATTCGGTAGGAATGGACCAAATTTACCTCCAGTTCCGTCTGATACGGATTCGAGTTCCGGAGTCTGTATGAAAGTGTTTGTGGCCCTCTACGATTACGATGCAAGGACCGACGAGGATCTGAGTTTTAAGAAAGGTGAACACTTGGAGATATTAAACGATACTCAGGGAGATTGGTGGTTCGCTAGGTCCAAGTCTACCAAGCATGAAGGGTATATTCCGTCGAATTACGTGGCTAAACTCAAATCTATCGAAGCTGAATCGTAAGTCTGTTTGTCTGTTTGTGTGTTTTTTTTTTATATCCGTTACTTCATTATAATGTGTTACGCTGATTTATACTCTGATGCATCTTATGGGAGAGAGTAATTTTTTGCACTCGTCTAATTAAGATGCATCGTTTTAATTTAAAAATAAATTCAAATTTTCATCTATTAAGTGTGCAATGACACAATATTGCACATGCCAAAAAAACTCACTAGGTTACAAATTCTCTTTAATAACAAAATGATGTAAATATAATGCCGTAATGTTTTAAGCGCCAAAAGATATGTTATGGCTTGCGCGTGAATTCAACTTTGAAATACGGTTCTGCCGATGCCACGATATTCTTTTTTGTGGCAGAAAGAGTTGCATTTAGAATTTGTTTCTTCAATAAAATGAATTTAGAGAAATATGGCATTTACAATGTTACGGCATTGTACGCTTCATATTTTGATGATTAAGGGGGAATATCTAATATTATTTTGCGTTTGAGTTAAGTATATATGTTTAAAGTGCATATCGAGTAATAGTTACATTAATTTAGACCTTGTTTACTGTCAGAATGGCATTTTTGTAAATATAATGGCCATTTATAATGCATTCGATGCTTATGGTGCTTAATACGGTGTTAAAAAGTCGTAATTCATTATCAAAAAGAAAAATGTGTAGTAATATTTTTAAATTTATAATATTCCGTTACAGTTACATAATTGTAATGTCAAACAATTATACTGTGATGCATCTTATGGGAGAAATTCTAAAGAGAAATATTACGTCATTTTAATTTAAAAATCAATTCATATTTTCATATATTTGATGATTCAGGTTGGGAAATTTAATATTGATTTGTATTTGAGATAAATATATATGCTTAAAATACATATCAAGTAGTTATTTTATTTTAGACCTTATTTGCTGTCAGAATGTTGTTTTTGTAAATAAAATGGCCATTTATAATGCATCCAACAGCAAATAATGCTTAATACAGTGTTAAAAAGTCATAATTCATTATATAAAATATAAAAATAATGCTTAAAAATATGTGACAAAGTCCACTTCTTAATTTATTCTTAACTTTATTGATTATATACTATATATAAATCATATAAAGGAATGTTAATATGAATAAAAGCAATTTTTAATTCCAAACAAATTACAAAGTTACTTGTGTAAATTGGCTCTCCTTTGGTTCAGTTTTTCTAATTATAATACTAAAGTGGGTGGACAAATTATGAGATGAATGTTCATATTTAATTTAGATTATCGTAAGACTTTCATTATCTAAATTATCTTTAATTTTTGTCTAAATGCTTTTAAAAAAGTGGTTTTCGTTCAAATTGATATCCTCTTGTTTTTGATAGATTAATGTGTTGATAAATGATAAAAATGAAATGGATTTATTTATCGATAATGTAAACAGACCTTTTAAATTCTCATACTGTAGATCAGTAATACAATCTCCTTCGTGTATATGAAGTATAATAACTAAAATGAGAGTGTTTTGTGTTGTTCGAAAATTAATTTTGTACAGAACTATTGTACAAGAACTTTTGTACAATTTGCATAGCAACTATATGAAAATTATTTTATTACATAAATTTGTTTTTGAACTTCTGAATTCAGCTCTATTTTATAAAATAAGAAACACAAATTATGATTTAATAAAATTATTTGATATTTACAAGAATGATTAGAAAAACAAAATACATTTTTAGTTAATGAAGAAATTCAAATATTAAATTTTATTTATTTTTTTATCTCAATATTTCAAGTTGGTATATTATAGAAATGTTATGAATTTATTTGAATAATTTGAGATTTTTATAGATGTATTTTTTCATATCAATAAGTGTGAATAATAACTCTATTGATTCACTCTTGTCATATAAGAAATTGCACACACAACCTTTGTTTAAGAACACTCTAGATAAATTAATTCTAATCTTAATTTGAACTTGAACATTTTTAAAACAAAGCATCTCTGTAAATTCTAAAATAGATTTGCATGCATACATGTTCTTTGTAAATAATCTTATGTTTAAAATACAAAATGATTTTATTAAAATTAGTGGTTAAGATTAAATGCATTTTTTTGCAAGTGTAAACAGATTCTTTGTTTAATTATTAATTTATATTGAGGTATTTACGACATCTAAGATCGATGCTATACATCCATGGTTGGCAAACTGTGGCTCAAAAGCTGCAAGCAATTGTTCTAGCTCCTCACTGTAGCTCCCATATAGTCTATTTACATAACTTTTTATAAACTTAAACTTTATGTATATAATACTGTTCTAATAGAGAATGCAAATCTTGCATATTTTTGATAAGTGATATATGGCTCCTATTGGAACAAGGTTGGCTACACCTGCTATATATAGTATGTTCGTGCACATATGAATGTGTGTTCAGTTCTTTTATATCATTTTTTTACATGTAAAATGTTCAAATCAAATTTTTAATTTACATTATCATTAAAATGCTGCATCATCATTTGTATGCCATTCAATGCAGTTTTGTTTTTCAGTTTTCATTTTTTAATTGAGAATTAATGAAATCCATTTAATATGACTTTTCAGTTAAGTTTTATACTTTCTACTTGTTAAAAATTCCTGAAGTGAAAAATCTAATTCAAATTACTTTTCTCAGAGAAAAATTTTGTAGAAATTTCAAGTACTTTAGGTAATATTCCAATCTTTGGGGGATAGAAAGTAAAAGAGAAAATATATTTTTTTCTCTCACTTTCAAAGAATCAAACTCAAAGAATTACTTCCAAAATCTCTCAGTGAAGTGTATAACTTAATTTAAATCAATTTAAATTGTTTTATACTTCATTGAATTATCATAATTAAACAAAGTAAAAACTTTTTGTATCTTTTTCTTATTTTTGCAGTTTTTTTTATTACATCTTCAAAATTTATAGTATACAAAATCATATATTGAGATCTTGCACATTGCACACTTCTGCAGAAGGAAGAAAGATTCTCAAAACATAAATGAAAAGTGAGTCTTAACTTTATAAAATATGAATGTTAATTAAGGTTGATGCTGTGATTACAATGTGTTCAATGTTTTCAAATTGTAATATTATCTTATTTTCTATAGAAAAATCTGATATACACCACAAAATTAATTTAAAAGTTTGATAATGGATTATAAAAAAGTAGAGGAAAATGTCTAATCCAGTTCAAAATATAATCCCAGTTATTAAAGAAAAATAAAGACAGCTGCTAAATAATGGGCATGTTGCCTAGTAAGATGGCTATAATACAGCTAGATAAGTCAGCCAATGACATAGTCTGTTTCAAATGAAACATGCTATATCATTGGCTTGCTTATCGAGCTACATTAAAACAACATACTAGACAACACACCCAATAATTCAGATAGCTGATCTTTTGAGAAACCAACTCCAGGTTCTATCATCTGAGATTAACCAATGGCAACATTGGTTAAAGCATCATATATTTGATATTTCTTAATTGAATTAGACAATTAGAGTTTTTAGATCGGTTTCACAAAAATTAATGATTATAATCTATTACATTTTTCTATCTTCAAAATGTCTTACAAATAGAAAATAAGTATATTGATCGAAAAAACTTTTAGATTTTTCTGATTGTCTAGCAGATATAAATGAGAGATTTAAGAATTTTAGAAATGAATCAAAATTGAAAGTTTATAGTAACAATTCAAAATCACAATAATAATTTATCATATTCATTCTTGGTATTATTAATACTTTCTGATCAATATTCATTCTCAAACAAATTGATTTATATGATTTAATTTAATCTACTGAAGACTGTTTTTACAAGAATTAATTCAAAGTTTAAGTACTTGCATAAAATTTTCAAGAATTTATCAATTTTAAACTTGATCAAATGATTGAATTTTCAAATTTACAGGTGTTAACATGATCTAGCATTACCTTGCTTTTTATGCAACTCATCTTCATTTTGAAAATTTATTCTTTTTCTAATTAATTAAAACTGTTAGTCACACTTTACCACCTAAATAAATAAAAAATATTAAAGATATATTATCTGTTACACTGATTGCTGTATTAACCACTCATAAGTAGTTAGAATTCTTCTTCAGATATAAATTTATTCACTCAATAAAAATAGGAGCTATAAATTTAAAACAGTTAATAAATTCTATTGATTTTTGTTTGAAATATTTACATTTACATTTAGTTACACAAAATATAAAACTTGGGATATATAAGATTATAGTAATGCAATGCTTTGATTAAAAATAGTAAAATTTTCAAATACAAAAATTACTATGTTGAATTTGTAACTTTATATATTTAAAAACTACATGACCAGTTATAATAATTGAATATTCAGAGTCATAATATTCTGATGGTGAAACAAGAGTAATAATCTGTATATAAATAGAGGAAGAGGATGTTGTGATGGTAATGAACTCTCTTGGCATGTTAAGTGTTATTGGTTTAAATCCTATTTTAATTAAAATTGTTTCTTTGTTAGGGTTTTCTAAAATTATAAATTTAATTATTATATTCGTAACATAAAGCTATATAGCTGATTGTAGTATCAAATTTATGTAATTATTAACTAACTGAAAATTAATTGGAATATGTCATAGACTGATAATGTTGGTAACTGTTGTTATAACATGTTCGTATATAAATTATATAGTAATATAATATAGGCAGTATAATTGTAACCGGATAAATTGAATATTACTTGAATATAAACAGATATATTCTGAACTGTTCATGTCACTTTAACAAATTTTTGCTGACACATTTATTGATGTTCACGTAAAAATTTGTAAAATAATTGATAGTTTGGTTAATAAAAGCAGACATTTACTATTTTATCATTTTCATTATAATTTATTAAAAAAAAGTGGTTCAAATTTTCATTGAAGTGCTTTTATCTCTATTCATATTTTAAGTAAATTTAAATATTACTTTAACAGCAAACTTTTCAATTATGAGAAAAACTTGTTGATAGAAATTGGAAAATTGCTTTTATTGGTAATTTTTAAATATAGATGATATAATTTAGTCACTTTTAAGTATAGGGAAATAGGGAAAAAATTCTGATTTAACTATTACTTAAGAATCAATTCTAGAATTGTGAATTACTTCCAGAATGTGTGTATGCATGTATAAAAATGGCATTTCTATAGCAACAAAATTTTCAATTATTAGTGTTTGTTTAAAATAATTTATCAAATATTTATTTATACTTAATTAACATCTATATGCATTTATGTCATTATACGGAAATGTGAAACATTATCAAGAGACATTTCTCTAATGTCTTTATTAATATTGTGTTTAGTCCTTGACTTTCCTAAAGAATTGAACAAACTATGGTATATTTTTCAAAAGTTATAATCTACTTTTATACTAGTACTTTATGTATTATATCAATAGAAATATTTAACAGTAAAGATACATTTTCAAATATACTGTTTGTTCTGTATTAGTTTAATAATTAGTTATGAAATCTTCTAACACTTGAAAGGTAGTATAAGGCAGTATTAATGAAATCATTACTTTAATTAATTAAGAAAATTAAACTGTCTTTTCAGACATATTTTAAAGCTTACAAAATATTTACAATAGTTTTCATAATAGTTTTAATATTTTCCAAAAGTGGAATATAATCTAATTGATATTATAATCTATAGTTTATAAGTTTTAAATTTTTTATATCCACATGTTTTTTTTTCTTGTTAGTATTGTTTTTTAGTATTTTTTTTCTCCATTTGTTTTTTATCTTTTAAACATTTTATATACTGATGTGGAGAGGAAATCTGTTGTCACATGACATTTCCTAATTGTAAATAAAATAAATGAATAAACCAGGAAGATAAATATCATACTTTAATATAAAATAAAAGTGTCTTTATATCTTGCTCTTCACACTGGTCAGAAACACATGAAGTGAACTTTGTACTCCTGAGGGGTGGAAGGGACAAGATATGAAAACAATTTTATGTTCAAGCATTTCTTCTAAATTTGTAAATTTTTAATAATACAATCTAATTTAAAATGCAGTGTAACCATAATGTTAGAAAATGGTTTAGATTGATGGAAATGTTGTGTTAATGCATTATAGTTTTGCATGGTGCATTAAACACATGCATTTCTAATGAGAGAACACATTGAACATATTATTATATATTGTAATGTAATATTAAAAGTTCATTTTTTATTTATATTTGTGTGTGTTCTCAGACTTCATGACTATCCTCTTTTTGTATATTTGTATTGGTGATTAGGTAAAATAAAATGTTTAAAAAAATTATTTGTAGTTAATATTAATGAAATAAATTAATGCTCTATGAGGATTGATTGCAAAATTAAATTATTTCATTAATTTAATTTTGAATGATTAATGTAAATAAATATATAAGACTTTAATTTGTTTTCTTTGTGTGTTGGAGTTGAAATTATTAAAATTAGTTATGATTTTAATTAAGTAATTAAAATTTTATATTTTGGAGGCATAAGTTATTAAATATATTTAAATGTTAAATTACAATATCCAGCCTTTACCATTCATGGATATATAAAAGGCTTTATTTCTTGAGGGAGGTTCATATTACTGAGCAACACAATAACTCGCTTTTTATAGAAAGTTTAAGAATTACAGTTATTTTGTTCAATAATATATCATATTATTCATTATGTAATATAATCAATAATATAACATATAATCATAGTGATATCTTAGACTTATCAATGGCTGACATCATCTGAAGTTGCAAATACTGTTTTACTATTATAGAATGGCTTAAACATCCAAAACTCATAAAAATATGCATGTTAAAACAAATATTAAAAACAATTTGTCTTAATAAGAAGTAAACATTTTTGATAGTTTTTAAAATAAATTCATTCGGCATTAAATAACATAGAAAAAATAGTCTGAGGAAATACAGTGAGACATTGAAGTGAAAAGAAAGAAAAAAACAACTTAAATGAGAACTTTTTCTATCATTATGTTAACAACTTTCAAGGAGTTGTTGACAGTAATTGATAATAGAAATAATAAGTTAATAAACTATGAGAAGTGAAAATCTAACCTGAATCTGAGAATGCTATTTGTGATGAGAATGAATATTTAGTATTATTAAATTTTGTATTGTTGTTTGAATATTTAAAAGATAATTTTTCATCAAGTATGCAATAAATTAAAATTATTATGTAATCATTATTTTTTTAGGTAAAATTTAAGTGAATAAGTTAGTGTGTGAATAAACATTGGAAAAAATGAAGAAAATCAACTCTTTCAATGTTATAAAAAGTTTAATTGAACAAAATTCACATAAGTACTTTTGACAGTATATTTCTCAGGCAAGAAAGTTTTGACATAGAACACAAAAGATTTGAAACTACTTTGAATCTCCAAGAGATGGAATGCATGTTACGAATTTAAAAGAATAACATATATTTTTTAACATTCTTTTAAATGTTTAGAACAGAATAAGAACAACTTTTTAGATTTTAAATATATTAAATTTCTAATATAAGTCTTAAAACTATAAATTGTTAGTATTTCTAAAAACTTTTAATGATGATCTTAGAGAGTGAAACATAAATTTAAATTTTAAATATGTTGTTAAGATTTTATAAATTATTACTATTTTTAAAGACTTTTAATGATAATTACAGGAAATGAAATGCAAGAAGCTGAGTTATGTTATGTAAATCTTTAATTTCCACATTCCCCATGATAGTGAGGAGTGTTGAAGTACACAAAGGAGACTTAATTACAATTATTGTTTTTTAACAATTCTGAAAAGTGAAGTCCTGTAAGTCTGGAAGTAAACTAAACTCCATATTGCTGAAAGATGGTTGCATTTTCTTTATATTTTCTGTCTGGTTTTGGTGTGAAGGGCTTTGAGTTCTCTGTAAATAACATGTTTGGAATGTTTGAATATAGTATCTGAAACTGAATGATTTTATTTATAATTTATCATCATTTGTATGAAGAGGGAATGGTAATGTTTATAGTAAAAACTATTGGGATATATATTTAATACAATTACATTCACATAAAGTAAATATATTACATTCTTACATATCTATAATTTTTTTCAAGAACATCTCTAATTTCTCTACATAATTCAAAGATTTTTTCTATATTATATCTATATATAAAATTCTTACTAGTTTAGAATGTTAACAATTCTCTTTATATATATTTCCCAAAACATTCTCTTTTCATTTAGCAGCTTTAAATGTAGAGAAAATAAATTTCTACTTGAATAAATCATTATAATATAGGATTTAGTTCATGCTTTTGTCTTTATTCTCAATTTATTATTAACCTGTTTCTCATGCAGTGTAATTAGTTTACTGATATTTTTAATGATTAATAACTATTTTATATAACAAACATTTTGGCTTTTAAAGCCCATCTTCAGTTAAAAATACACAACATTCTCTACACTTTCATAGAGAATTGAAATACCTATAAAGTTAAAAGTTAAATTTTGTTTGTGTGTCAAGCAAATTTTAAATGAAGTTGTAACTTTACATAAATTAATATATATTATTATAATTTTAATCTATTTAACTTTAATGAAATACTACATATAATTAAGAGAATAAATTTAGATAAATATATAATTTTCCAGCAAATTACAGTTAATTATTTTGCTTAAAAATAAATAAGTAGATAATATATAAAGCATTATTGAAAAGAAATTTAAAATAGTCATTTTAATTGATTTAAATATAAAATGTGTGTATGTTTGGAAATGAAAGTTAGAATAACATTTTAAATTACTGTATGCAGAATTTTTTTTATCATTAAGTGACAAAAACTCTTTGAAACAAATAAAGAATGAATAAAACAATTTATTTGTTCCTATTCTTAAAAAGGTCCTACTTGAAGTTGTCAAGTCTTTTAATAACAATGTTTTCATTACACTAAGATTCGATTGTAATGATTCAATAGATTTGTTCTGTAGCATTTGTTTATACTTTTACTTTCTAATTATTTATGTTTGCTAATTTCTAGAATAGTTAAGAATATTTTCATAATGAATGGTATTCATTCTCCGTAGTTCTCAATATATCAAATATCTTTTTTCTTTCTTTTTCTTCTCTTTGAATTGATTATATATATCAAAAATCCAAAAATTTAGATTTAAACATTTATTTTGGTCATGACAATAACAAATTAGAAGTATTGCTACACATATTACATTTGTTGTGAAAGTTAAAAATAATACAAGATTTGCAGATTTGGACTATGCAGATATAATTTATATTTGTTGGAAAGGTTTCTACACTAGTAATGTCTTATGTATTTTGAAAGAATGATTGTTTATGGCCTTCTGTTATGTTACATGATAGATTTTGACACATACCAAGTATAAATTTGAAAAAAAAATATATGTATCTAGAAGATAATATAAACTTTAGTACTTCAAATTTGTTCTTTTTTGCACTACAAGATTATGATCACACAACTATTGACTTACATTTGTAGGTAAAAGTCTACAAAAGATTGACTCCTCTTAGGTTGATTTTTCATCTCAATACATAAATTTGTTGAAATATCTCTGGCATTTGTACAGTTAAAAATATAATTTATATAATGAATTTGAAGACTAAATATTATGTTGTCTTCAAGTCATAAATATTGTTTTTAGTAAATTTTTATCCTTATTTTTATGTTATACAAACTTTAGTCAGTTAAGCTTAAAGCTGAATGATAAGTCTGATTTGCTAAATTTTACTAGTTTTAAACTATGCCACTAATTTCTCAGCCACTTATCCTCAGCAGTAATGTAAACCACATACAACACCTTATTTTGCTAAGGAAAATGTTTAATAATCACAAATGTTCTCGCTTGTTATACAAGCCATCCTCAAGCATTATATTACAATGATATATTCTAACGATAGAATGTAACGTTTTCTTTGTCTATGTCACTAATTTATCACTAAAGATGATTAGGCCCACCAGTGGCCAAGTGGTTCTGTTCCCTGAACACTGGGAGTTTGGTTATGGGTTTGCGTTTCACCAGAGCAGACTAGCCTCGCAGAGTTTTCCAGATTTTCTCCATGTCTGTAATGACTGAATAGGGGCCAGTTACCCTTAAAAAGAACTCACAGAAGGCATCTCCCTAGGCACTTCCGTAACTTAATAAATAAACTAAGGATAATTGGTTCGTTACCTCTTAATTAATAATCAGTGAAATATAAATTATCCTATAACTTTGTCTATAGGGCATGGTTATATACTAGATTATCTTATCCTCAAAAAAGTTAATATTCCTGTGCAAGTTTTGCTTCTACAGCTTATACGTGAGGATTGCATAGTAAATTAAAAAATTACTAAGGCTAATAATGTGGCAATTCATGCTCACTTTCAGTAATTTTTTTTTATGATATAGATAAGTTATTAAGTCTAGCAATTTTGATTTATTGTTTGGAAATAGATTTTGTTTTGAATAAGATTTTTCTTCCACTTAAACTTAAAAATTTATATATGTTTATATTCTAGCAGAAATACAAATGGTAGCGTTATATTATTATAAATTTGATAATTTAGAAAGTTAATTATTTAACTTTCTAAATTATCAAATTTATAATAATATAATAATATAATTTAATTATTTAAATTAATTTTTAAACCTTATTATCAAATTGGTAATTTTTAACAGATTGAAAACCAAATGATTACAGCAGTAAATAGTTATGTTGTACTTAATTTAGTAATTATATAAACAATGATAAATTGAACATTAGTCAATTTGTCACTGTTTATATGGTTACAAATTATTCTTTTTTGAATGACCTTTAAA
Source organism: Centruroides sculpturatus (assembly GCF_000671375.1). NCBI lineage: Eukaryota > Metazoa > Arthropoda > Arachnida > Scorpiones > Buthidae > Centruroides > Centruroides sculpturatus. The sequence continues at coordinate 258,284 of NW_019384299.1, read as the reverse complement.
CATTGGCCTTAAGTTGAAATAATTTGCCATAAGACCTATTATCTTGATTATTAATTGTAGAGATTATGAAGAAATACCAAAAATTTTTTTGTTACAATTAAATATAATTTTTATAATAATATGAAAATAATCATATGTACAATAGTAGCTTGACTTCATTTGAAATGATTTTGAATAATATCCAAAAAAGTTGCTTCTAAGAAGCTATAAAATATGTGAATTTTTAGATAAATATAAAGTTTTGAAGTGTCAAAATTCAGTTTTGAACTTCAAAATTACTTTTTAAATGCTTTAAGATAGGAAAACTTCTACTTTTTACTTCTAACATAAGATCATTAAATATAATTTTTTCTTGTAAGAACTGTTAATTATATATATTCAAGGTTCATATTATGATGCTGCATTAATTAATGCACACTAATGTCTGTGTAAATTAATATAATTATTACTTTTTTTAAATGATGCTTATTATTTTCATAAAATTGCTTATTAGAATTTTTTTTGTATAAATAATCAATTAGATAGTATATTTGAGATGCTTACATTATTTGAAGTAAAAATAATTAATAAAACAAATAATCCATGTTTTAAGTATGTTCAAATATACATTTTTCTGTTAGAATGAATTAGATTTTCTTATATTCTGAATTTACAAATGTATTTCAAGCAATGAAGTTTTTAAAACATACACAATAAAGTTTGTTTATTGTAATTATGGCTATTGTTAACAGTTGTTTAATGTTATCATAAGCATGTCCCAAACATAATAAGCAATTATAAGTCTACAAGTTACACATTTTTTAATTGTTTTAATGTCAAAGTCAATAAAACCAGGATTTCTACTAATTGTAGTGTTATGAAGAAAGCTCTAAATCCATACTACTTTGAAATATTTTGGCTGTAGGATTATCTTCTGGTGAGGTAATAATTATAGTTAGTTTTAATATATAAATCATAAATTTATTTCTCAGAAATGTTGCCAACAGAGTATTATAGGCCCCTGCTTAAGTGTTTTGTGCTACTGATGGAAACATCTTGTGGTAAAATAGTGAACTATGTAGTTACAAACAACAGAATTATGAGTGAGCTAACATGACAAATTTGGTGAATTTATCCTCTGGAATAAAGAAACACAATATTTGTAGCATAGTAGGATGTAATACTTCTTACAGTAATTCCACAGGGATAGTTTTTTTTTTTTTTTTTCTATTTTTTTCAAATGAAAAAAGACCCAGTTAGGAAGAAAGGCATAGATTAATGCTGTATGCAGGCTTTACTTTTATTTGCCTAAATTTTGATGGATATTTTATTTCCAATAAACAATAATGTCTGTCACTGTCTCTGACAATGGCATCTGGAGAACCATGGCATTTTTCGGCAACACACTCTTCATCGAGAAGATAATATCTGAAATTTTCTATCAGTATATTACACTTGGAGCTGCTGGAGATATGTGTTGGTTTGTTTCTATATATTTTTCTTGTTTCAGAAGATCTGGATAAGCCTTATTGCTTGTTTGTATTCTTCTTTTTTTAAAGTTGCTGGCTTATTCTTAGCTTGTGGTAAACTTGTTTTTGATTCCTGAAATAAAGAAGAAAGATGTGCTGCATGCTTGTGTCTATCAAGTCCGGCCCTGCGTGAGCAAAAGGCATTAATTATTTTCCATTGGTCATTAAGTTATGTTTGTTGATTATTTTATCAGTCCTGTTTATGTGCTGTTTATGACAACAAATCTTGCATGTACTTGTTTCCTTTTGCAATAGACATTAAAGAGATTTGAATTTTTGCATTCATATTTTTATTTTAAGCATAAAGCATACATTTTCATAACATTAAATTTTAATTATATTTTAAAAAATGATTAAAAAAGATGTAATATAGATGATTAACTTTCCTTTGGGCAATTTGTACTGGAATTTGTCAACTAGATTTATGTATTGTATGTGCATTTGTGGAATATATTTACCAAAAGTGGTAATTTTTGAATACTGTGAGTAACGTTATGAAAATGGCCTGTTTATTTTAATTTTTCCCTGCTCTAATGGATTTTCTACAAAAAATCATCCTCAAAAGTGACAGGAAATAAAATTTTCTTTAAAACTATGTTTATTACACCTATGTAAATAAATGTGTTTGTAACTATGTTTTTCAAATTTCCACCGCAAGAGAACGCTTTACTGTAGCGCCATCTGATTTAGGCATGAAGCATATATAAACAAGAGAGAGAAGACTTGCAGTTTTCAACTTGTATTTTGTAACAAAGAAAGAATAAAATCAATGAATAACCATTTTTTTGTCTCTAGTGCCAAAAGGTCCTGAACTTTGACTTCCTCTTTAGCAATAGATCCTTTGGGTTAAACTAGCTATATGCTCATTGACCTGTTTATTTGGTGGAAGTTATATACTTATATATTTATGCAGCTTGATTAGTCAGTTATTGTTACTATTACAGTCCCAAAATGATCACAATAAGTGGAGCCTACTATATATGAAGCATGCAATGCTATTTTTTTCTAAATACATTTTATTGAAGAATTGAATTCTGAATGCAATGTTTTCTGCCACAAAAGAGTATTGTAGCAATATTGGCAGTGTAAGAGTTTTGTGGCGATATTGGCTACATTTTGAAGATGAATTTATGAGAAAATATAACATTTAAAAAGCCCGAGTGCAAGTCTCATGGCTTTTGGCACATAACATGTTGTGGCTTATATTTACATCATTTTGATATTCCAGAGAATTTGTAAGTCAGTGAGTTTTTTACCATTTTATTGTAAAATTGAAATGAATTCATTCATTAGAAAAAATGGTTTTTTACCTCTCCTGAAAAGTTTCTTTTTTGGCATTTACAACATTATGCCATTGCACGCTTCATATATTTTTTTATAATCTGTTATTTAGATCATTATTTCAAAATGTGATTATGGAAATTTGTTCTGACATTGTGTTATATAAATCCTCAACATTTTCAGTGAATTTTAATGTATTTACTGAATTTTGGCACTAAAAAAAATTCTTCATTAGAAATAATGTACATAATATAATAATAATACCGTATTTACTCATGTATAAGATGATCTCGCATATAGGACAAGGTGTGACTTTAAAGATCAAAATAAAGAAAATTAGATTTATTAATACAATTCTAATTTTATTTCATTTAATCACAAATAAAATATCAAATGAATGTAAATGCACACATTGTCCTGCAAAAATTACTGGCATTTTAAACTTTAAGGAAAAATCTGGTAAAATCGATAACATAATTTGTTCATGTAAAGCTGGACAATCAGGAATCTTTTTTGTGAATTCTTAACAGTCAAATCCACTCTCCATTGAATCCACACTTATGAGTTTCCCTGAATTCTGATTTTCGAATAATCATCTGTCTTCACATTGGAATGGATTAAAACTTATATCGGGCTCCTGTGTGATTTTGAAATTTCAATTTGGAATTCAGTTCAAGAGCTTTGCTTTTCCTATTGCTATTCATCTTTACTCCTGACAATACACAAGAATGATTCAAACAACCCAGATAAAATACTTTTGTTTTTAAACACAGAGTGAGCATCTGGTAAAAATTGTGAATACACAGTTCAGAAAAATTATTGCAAAATTGCAAAGAATCCTTCGCTCTTGCATACAGGATGACCTAAGTTTTTGAAGCAGTGGAAAATGAATAAAAATCTCGTCTTATATGCGAGTAAATATAGTAATCGTATTGCATTGAAATATAATTTGAACAATACTGAAAGTGTACACATTTTACTACTAATAAATTATTATATAAAGATATATATATAAAACTTAAAATGTACCATTTTATCATTACTAACTGTATTAGTTAGAAAGCAAGGAACATAAATATTTATTCTTGTCTAGCCTTGATATATACTTGTGAACACTATGTTGGCCTCTTTGTTCCTAGACTTATTGCACCATCACTGGACACAGGATCTGCCTTAGAAAATCTATTTATTGTGTCAAGTGATGGTGCAATAAGTCTAGGAATAAAGAGGCTAATGTAGCACTCACAAGTATATACCAAGGCTAGACAAGAAGCGTATTATAGTATTTATTGGATATTAAGAAAATGCCTATATTCCGTCAGAGGGGAGAAGACAGCCAAGATAATAGAAAGTCTGACACATTAAGAGAGGAAATCTTACAAAACGAAAGGTATCGGTTGAATGTTTGACATTTGGTATTTAAAAACATGTCTTAGAGAGGGTTTGTCTCTACCGACTTTAGAATTAAAAGATAGCATTGTAAAAGATATGCAGAAAATGTTTGGATTTGTTATTGGTATTTTACCAAACATCAAGATTTTATTGTGCATTTTGTAGATGTGGATGTGTCAATTTCATAAATATTTGTAAAAAAAAAAGCTGATGAGGAACATAAGGTCTGAAATGCATACTTTTTTTGGGAAAATAAATTGATTTTGTAATGCTCATCTTGTAATAAGTCTATGAATAAATAGGTTAACATAGTGTTCACAAGTATATAAATATTTATATTATTTGTGTTTTGTTATGCTAATTTACCATTATGTATATTAACAATTAAGGGACTTGATGGAAAATGGTGTATCCCACATTAGGAAGTTCTTGAGAAAAAGGAGGATTAATAACTTTTAAATTGCTCTTCTCGCATGAGCATGTAACATAAAAATACAAAATTATACGCCAATACAAAATAAACGTAAGATATGATAGCAATGGTTAACAAAAATAACAGTATTAATATACAGAAATAATTGATAAAAATATACAGTAGATTTCTCTATATCTGTACCTGAAGCAGCATTCAGACCCACTATTTGGAGAACAAGAAATAATGTCTTAAAACATTCATCTCTCATATTGGCAATTAAATTATAATAAAGATGAATTAATACTTAAAGGTAATAATAAATAATGAGCATGTATTTATTGTGACATTGTCAGTATGCCAGGCTGCAATTTTTAACCATATTTTTAAATTATTTAAAATATATGCTCTATACGTCAAATTAGTAGTGGCTTGTCCCTGTACATCAGAAATGTGTTAGATAGATGTTGTGCTGGTCATCTATCTAACACATTTCAGGGGAAAATTTTTGAATTGAAATAACATGACTTTCAGTTTACATCAGAAGTTTGTATGTAGTTAATCAGGGCCTCCTGCCCCTAAGGTTTCCATATTTGATCTCATCTTTCGTCTATCTAACTTCATTCTTGAGATTAAGGAAAGGCGGACAGATGGACAATGACAGTGGAAATTTGTAGGTCTACAATTTTTTGAAATTGCAGCCCCATAATTTAGTGAAAAGTGATTTTTATTATAGAAACATTAGTTAACTTGTTTCATTAATTTATATTTAAATATTCTTACAATATTCAAAGAATACTCAATTTTAAATTATAATTATATTAATTAATATCTGAGAACATCATAATGTACATTAAAACATTGGGAAAATGTTCAAGTTTTACATTTGTCATTACAATTTCTCAAGCATACACCTCGAGTCATGTGGTACAGTACATGTCCAAATAATACTCAAATTCTTCCTACCCTCGCTAAGGCATACTCGTCGTCGTTCCTTACACATCAGTCACAATTCTACAGTACCTGCAGATTACTTGTGTTGCACAGTGACGAGTGATTCTGATGTTGTGAACTGCAGAACTCAAAATGCCTTCTCTATTACAGAACCACAATTGTTGTTTACAGTGCTTTCTAGAGATAGTAAATAAGAAATTTGAATGCAAATGGGAGATGAAAACAGACGTTTACTGTATAAATTCAGGTATATTGCATACTTTTCAGATAATAACATTGCTACTGTAATTTTCACTTTTGAAGACCCATTAATATTAAAGAAAATGCCATACAAAGGTATTTTTATTTATATATGGATAAATATTTGACTGTGATATAGCTTCTCTTTAATACCAAACATTAAAAATGAACATCTCATTTAAGATATGCTTTTCTTTTAAAGGTTCAACAAACATTGGAATGTTATTTTTAGGAAAAAATCAAAAAATGCATGAAAACTTTCTAAAATTTTGAAATGTAAGTTATATTGAAATGAATTCAAAGGCTTTATTTTCAAATGTTTTGGATCTGAAGATTCTTATAAACATTAATAAAAAAATTTTCATAGAGATTCTATGGGTGAGAAATTTGAATCTTTCAACTTGAATTCAAAAATCGCTGCTGACCTATGCTAGTTCATTTTCTTTTAAACAAGTTGTTTCTCCATCCAGTACTTTTGGATCTGTTACCAATTTGTTTAGTAGGGATAAACATGTAAAATTGATGAGATTTCATTCTTGTAGGAAGCAGTTTTGATGATGATAACTTCAAATTGAATTTCAAAATTCTTGGTTGTAGAAAAGATTTTCTAGAATTTGAACTCCAAGAAAGCAGAGGTTAACCTCTGCTTTGTTTGCTTAATGATTATTTATAACCCCTTAAAATATTTTATTGACACACAGTACCCAATGTGATGACTGTATATGTATATATAATTCATTNTACAAATGATACAATACAGATAGATGCTGTGACTTTTTCATCATTCTATAAAAGAATTAATAGAGTTGAAAATTAAAGAAATATATATATTTCTTTAAAAATTTTCTAATTTGTTTAATTAAAATTTAAAATTAATTTCTAATTATTAATCTCAGCACAATTAGGTGGCTTAACCACCTACCATTAGACTATCATTAGACTAAATTCTGTTATTTAATTAATTATCTTAATTTTAATTCAAAAAGAATATGTTTATAGGTATGTTTGACTATTAAAAATTAAAGCTATGTTTTATTATATGTTTACATTTATTAAAAATAGTTTATTTGTTGGTTTTTTATTCAGTATAAATTATTAGAATTAAATACATTTAAAATTGCATTAAAAAAAAATAATTCATTATAATTTTTTAATAATAATTGTAATAAAAGATACACAAGATAATGGAACAATATAATGAAAAAATACTTAAGTTATTATGAAATTTATCAAATTCCAGTATTCATTTTTATTGATAATGTAAAAATATTTTTTACAATAAATGATTTATTTAAAATTTTATAAAGTATTTGTTTGTGGGTCAGCTAAAAGCATCAGTTTTGCTACTTGTGGTTGAATTTAATTAGAAAAGGTCATTAACATTAACTGCTTGTTCATCATCTTGTTCAGTTCAATTGTTTGTAATCTTTTGGACCTTTGGATTTTATTCCATGTGATTTTACTTTTCTGGATGTTGTGTATACATAACAAGAAAAAGTATTGGAATTGTGTCATATTTGACCCTCTGTTTTTTGCAAAGCTCAATGTTTTGAGACCCCTGAATCTGAAAAAGTTGAGAAACAGGAAAAATTCCATGTGTGTGTGTTTGTTGGCATTCATTTCCTTTAATATCTCATGACTGGATAAAGATTAAGAAACAAAATTTGGCATGATAACTTGCACATAAGGAATGTTGAGGCTATTAAATTTTGATTGTTAAAGATTGAGGAGATGGAGTGATAGAGAGGGTCATGTGTCATATCTCCAGAGGTTGGACTTAATGAAGATTTTACTTGTTACTAGTATTTACAGTTTTTTTTATAAAACTGATTTCTACTCTCTAAATTAACTCTTTTGCCATTTTATAATAATTAATTTAGAAACTTTTTTATTACAGAATCTCATAAGAGATGATACCACAAACAAATTTTATTTATTATAATTAATAATATAAAGTTACTTTTTAAATAAAATCTGATAACAGTCAGGAAAGTTACGCAACTCAGTATTGGATTTTTTGGTTGTAGTTCTTACAACCAAAGTTTTAGTTATCAAGGATATGCCATAAATTTGGCAGCTTCAAAAACAGTATCAAATTTTGTGTGAGAAACATCACAGAAGATCAGTTATGGTTGGCCAACAACTCCACCTTTACTTTCCAGCAATACTTTTTAATTAAACAAGTATTTTGGCTCGTTTGATAAGCTTTCTTCAGGTTAACAACCAAATCAGAACACTAAAAACACATACCAACACTAAAAACACTTAATGTATCACAAATTACTTAAAGTTCTGTGCTAGCAATACATTAAGGTTTTTTGGTATGTGTTTTTATTTATTCATTCATCCAGTTTTGTGAAGAATCAGAACACTGGAAAGTATTCTGATTCAGCTAACTTGAAGAAGGCTTATTAAATGAGCTGAAAATGTTTATTTAATTAAGAAGTATTTTCAGGAGGTGAAGGGGTGTGAGTTGTTGCCTTCCATTTTTACATCAATATGATGATGATCATACTGAGCAGTATCCTCTGCATTGCTAAGATTTCTCATGTCATGAGTGTCTTGTAAAAATATTGTTTGTTGCTTGCAGTGACAAAAGTGCCATAGTGGCAAGTTTTGGTTCTAATTTTTTTATGGGAATATCATCATCATTTACTGAAATATTACCATACCAAATTTGGATATGTTTAAACTACTGAATATAGTACTACTACTCTCTACTACTAACTACTACTCTCTACAGATAGCATTGAATTGGATCTGGTACTTAAAATAGACTCATTCTTGAAGCTTATTGCCAAACCTTAGATCAAATACACATACAGGCATGTGTGTGTGTATTTGATCTAAGGTTTGGCAATAAGCTTCAAGAATGAGTCTATTTTATTATTATTATTATTATATATAATATGAAGGTAAGAAGTGTTATTTTAAAAAAGTTGTATCCTATTTTTTATTATATATATATATTTGTTTATATATGTTGACTTCTGGACTTTTTGAACACACTTTGTACAGTACTATACATACAATCAAACCTATAGATAACAAATAAATTTAAAATGCATGAAAGTTTATAAAAGTCATAACTTTAGAAACAGATTAATGTTTTCAGGACTTATTAGTTCTATTTTCATATCTAACAAAGTACAAATTACAAAGAATAAATGTGAAGTAAATACATTCCATATAGTGTGTGTTTAGTACAGGCATGGCCAATATATGGCCCATCTAATGAATTTATGCGGCCCGCGATTATCAATATTAGCTACTCAAGTCCGAATAGCTTGATGAAAAATTCTGACACCTAAATAAAAAAAAAAAAAAAAAACCACTCACTGTGCGTTTAGAGTTAACGCTCCATTACAAATCTCTTAAGCACGGCGTAGAGTGTTGATAAAGCATGATAATATGAAAAATGTATCTGTAATCTCTATGTACAATTTAGTTTCTACAGGGTGACACCATAATGAGATCTTGTATCACCTCAAAATATTCCTAGGGCAGCCTCTGGTTCAGCCTGTGAAAAAAGTTTTCTTTCCAATTCGGCCTGGGGGCAAAAACTATTGGCCACCCCTGGTTTAGTAGTTATTTAAATTAAATTCAATTTTATAAAGTTTTTGGGAAATAAAAAATTTGAAATTGTTTGTGATTAAAAATTATTACTGGTAATATAAAAATTATTTAAATAATAGGGTTCCTCAAATCTTCTTACGCGTATACTGGAGAATGTATAAATTAACACTCCTAAACCTTATAACTCCAGTAATAAACATTTAATAGCAAACTAACGTTTTCAACCATACATTCGGTCTTCTTCAGGTTTAAAAAACCAGTTATATTCGAACATGGATTATATACTCCTAAACCTTATTACTGGAGTTATAAGGTTTAGGAGTGTTAATTTAATAGGGTTCCCCTTGAACCACAGATAAGGCATACTACTGAGCTGACTAGGACTGTCTTGGACTGTTTCTTAGAATCAGTTTGGACTGAAAAGCAACAGATACAGTTTTGTACAAATTCCAACTTGCTATTTATTTAGGAGACATTACATATATTAAATATGAATCCTTGTAATTGTTCAACCTGACATCTGCCAGAACAGTTGGTTTCACTTTATAAAGCTCTTAAAATGAGTCTTTCATTAATTAATTTTATTCTAGTCTGTAGTATAAATATTTACTGTTAGTAATTACTAAGGATGTACAGATAATTGGCCATTATCAGCACTTCTATAATTATCAGTATCAGCCATATATAATACCAAATATAGACAAGATTGCATACTATTTTCAATTAACAAATAATGTTGAACATTTATTGCAATTATTTTTGTAATACATTTTGATATTTCTTTAATACTTGATAATCAATAGGATGTGCTATTTTTATCATGAGAACTTCTTTCAATGATGAACAACTGATTGTTGGTACTTATTCCTCAGTATAATGGTCATTCTGTATTGTTTCTGAATGATGATCAAATGACTATTTGTGGTCATTTTTTTTACCATTTATTATTTGTGGGCACTAGTGGATTTTTTTTTTATCAGGTTCATAAAGGGACAGTCAGGTTCTGAAGGATGGGACCTGATACATCCAGTACACAGGGTCCGTACAGACTTGGACAGTCAGGGAATAAGATTTTTAGAAGAAAAAGTCAATTCATCTGTTGCTCTTGTTCCTTTTTGTTCTGAACACATCTTTAAATTTGGTTTGGTATTTATAGTTAATAATATAATTTATGAGTAAACTATAAATGGTAATCTATCAATTTTAAATTTTGTTGGAAGGTTTGTGTCCGTATTTAAAATGGTGACTAGTGGGAGGTGTGCAGCTATGTGGGGGAGGAGTATCAATTGCAAGTGAACACCAAACATGGCGATGCCAGAAGTGTTTGGGCAGCGAAACTTTGGATTGCAAAGAGAGAGGATGTTGAAATTGGTGTCGATTTGTAACTTGTAAAGTACTATATTATTTTTCCGACTTTCCAACGATTATCGACACTACTGTGTGCCGGAAATAGCCGTTCCCTAACAGGTACTTTACGCGGATTCGCGTTAGTGTGCCAGGCCTGGACTTTAAGCGTGCACCGAATTAAATAATGACAAAGTTTGTCAATAACAAAATCAAATATTTAATTAAACTTCTAGTAATAAACTATATACAGTATTTAGTAAAAATCAAACAATAATTTATTCAATGAAATTCAACAGAATCAATCCGACAAACTCAAATCAATCTATTTCTAACTTAATTCTATTCCCCTTGGAATTCGACAAAATCAAATAATTAACTTATAAACAATAATTCTTATAAATTAAAGATCCTAATCGTCACCTCAATATACTAGGAACCTATTTCCTCAAACTCTCAAGACTTTCTATAATCGTTAATCCATAAATAGAATAACTTCAAAATCCTATCGGACACCTCTCTCGTTCACTGCTACGAAGCTCACCAAAGCTCGTTGCTATCAGGAATTCACCTCGTTCGTTTTCACTTGAGTTAGAGGCTTTATAGTGTGAGGTGACGTCACAATTCTGAATGAGATCACTCTCCTCATTTACATACTTATCTGTAACATTAAATTTTTCTTGTTTATCTGGCAGATTATTTTCCGACAATACTTCGCTAACCTTTTACATTATTCTTTTTAACAATTATTGGGATGCTTTATTCTTTTAAGGTTTAGCGATTCCTAACTGGGTTGTGGGGTCTTCCCCCCCTTTTTCGTCGGTGCGGACTTACTTTTTTCCGCTCGGGAAGCGCAAGTGTGCGCGAGTTTTTCTACGGCGCTTTTCTTTCGTCGGTGAGTTGGTTTTTCTTCTATTTTTAAGTTACTAAGGTGAATGGTGAGGAAACCTTCGTCTTAACTAAACATAAGCCCCAAACAAAATATAATGAAAGCAAAATAAAAGTAAAATAAAAATAAAGCTCAGACTTGGTTCCTTACAAACTAATTATTCTAATTATTCACAAATTATTCTCCCTCCCTTTCCAATGAAAGAAACACTTTCATTGGAAAGTGAGGGAGAAGAAGAATACATCACAATAATAATATTTTATTAGCTGACAAAATATTATTATTTGGCAATTCTTAGCCAGTTTATTGGTAGGCCAGTAGAGTACATTGGCAAAGTTGATATTGGTATGTATCTAGTAATTATACAAAAAAAATTTAGATTAAAAAATTTTTTGAGAGTTTTATAATACTTCACATTTATGTATACTTGTAAGTATTAAAAACAGTTTTAAATTTTTAATATAATGTTTATTTTTTGAATTTTACTCAAGGATGACAACTTTAACTTGTCAAAAGTACTTGTTAAGTATTTGAGGTTTTTTATCTTACAATTAAAGTTATTTAATAGAAAATTACAATCTTTTACTATATTTTGATAGTATTATGTTTAAACTAATTTATAAATTTTAAAGATGTGAAATATCGTAATTTTTATTCTTATTAAGTTTACAAATAAATTACTACAATAATCTCATAATAAATTTAAAATTATAAATTCCATATATCTAATTCTTACAGATGGTATTTTGGAAAGATAAAAAGGATAGAAGCAGAGAAAAAATTACTTTTGCCAGAAAATGAACATGGCGCTTTCTTAATTCGTGACAGTGAAAGCCGAAGAAATGATTTTTCACTTTCAGGTAATATATCCAGAGTTATAAGTTAAGAAAATTTGCTAGTTGTCCAGTGTTGCAACCAGCTCTAGAATCTGGTTGTTCTGTAATGAAATCAGTTGTTCAAACTGTACAGTATATACAGTATATCTTTTCTAAACAACCAGGTAATACAAAGTAATTACATACTTACATAAAAAATAAAACTTTTTATTGCGTGAACCTTATACAGCCATTCATTAGGTCTATACATGAAAAAATCTTGAACATCTCGGGCAATTTACAATTTATTTGTTTACATTAGATGCCAACTTAGAAACATTGAGTAAGTCTATAAATTCCTATTTGGTGTGTTAAAAAACATTTTTAATGAACTAAAATTACATTTAAAAATGCAAATAAAAAATAATTCTGATATTTACAGTATTTAAAATCACATTAAAGATTGCAAGCTAAAATTCTTTTTAACAGTTAAACAAAACTAAAATTTATTGAATAAATTCTAGTTTTGTATACTTATTAAATAAAATTTATTATTCAGTACTACATATAAGTAAAATGAAAATATAAACAGCTGATTAATGAATTTATTAATCAGGTGTTAGCACCCATTAATTTTTAAAGTAAAACTGTTACTTAAGAAGATTAGAATCTGATAGATGAACTGTTTGGCAGAAGATAAACTGTTACTGAATTGAAAAAGTTGTACTGTTTTAAATACAGAAATATCTGTATTTAAAACAGTACAACTTTTTCAATTCAGAATTTGAATAAAATGAAGACTTGTCTATTACAGAGAAATTATCAGTCCTGGCAAAAATAAGCTTACATACTGTATTTTACTTACAAACAACTCTACTAAAACTCGATACATTGTATTACCAAAGCCCAACCACTGCCATATACTATCAGGCTAAATAATGGCTATAATATTATCAAATTACCAAACAATTTTATACTAGAGGAAGGCATTAGGTGCCATCTCATAATAAATTTAATATTACATGTTAACTTTCACTAGTGTTTAATTTATATTACTTTGTTGAATGTTTTCATGGTTCGTCTTTAAATATTGCTAATTATTACTGATGCATAAAAAAAGAAGATAAGTTATCAAACAGAATAAGTTTTATTGTACTCGTTTACTGTGTTCTATAAAAAATCTTTGTCTCTCTTGTTTATATATGAAATTTTATATGCTTAAATAATATAATATTACAGTACAAGTAAATATGATATTTGTATTAATACATAAGTAGATAAAAGATAAGATTTTATAGTGATCAAAAAGTCACTGTACGCTTGTATTACAAATGATACAATACAGATAGATGCTGTGACTTTTTCATCATTCTATAAAAGAATTAATAGAGTTGAAAATTAAAGAAATATNCTATAATATTATCAAATTACCAAACAATTTTATACTAGAGGAAGGCATTAGGTGCCATCTCATAATAAATTTAATAATTATAATTCTTTAATTAAATAATTTAGATTTACTAGAAGAAAAGAATTGGCTTGGAGTGAGAATTGAATCCGCAACTGACATTTACTTACGGATGCATTGCCAATTACACTACCCTCACCTCCAGTCTGATCTCATCTTCCAGTATATATAACATTATGATATAACCGTAATGTTATATAACTGTCACCATCGTCAGTTACTGTGGTGACGACTGGGGATGCATCAAGCACCCTCGTCCTGTGAAATCTCTCTTAAGGTGCTCAACTGGCAATTGTATACCCTGGCAAGACGTTTATATACAAACAACTCTATTAAAACCTGATACATTGTATGACCAAAGCCAACCGGGTAGAATAATTGGCAGCACATTCTCACAGTAAGCAGCAATTGTGGGTTCAAGTTCCACTCTGGATTGATTCTTTTCTTCCAGTAAATCTAAATTATTTAATTAAAAATTATAATTATTAAATTTTTTAAGAGATTGTGCCTAACACCTCCCTCTAGTATCAAATCGTTTGGTAATTTATTAATATTATAGCCTTTATTTAGTCCGATAGCATACAGCAGTAATTGGCTTTGTGTTTTATTTTGTATAAAACAAAAAAAAATTAGTGCCACAAAATACATCTTAAAGATGTGTTTTTAATTTAGTAACGTGTTTTAGAAAACATTTTTATCAGTTTGAATCAAATTTTTAATTTAAATGAAATGGAGAGTAAAGTTATCATTTGATTGTCTTGTATTCAGTTATAATACATTTTTAAGGACTTTTTTTTAATTTAACAGTTTTCTGCAGTTTGTACAAATAACTATTACTTAAATTGCAAATTTACAAATTTATTAATGTAAATGTTTACATAAATTGTTGATATTTTTTTCCAGTTGCTGATACATAAATTTTTTATTTCCTCATCTCTGATGTTATCTGTTTACATATTCTGTGGCAACCATATTGGATTTGTTGTTATAGCAGAGTTTGATGACTCAGACTTTTGGTTGTTTTGTTTTTACTACCACTAATTACTATTTAATAAAATAAAATATGCACAAAGTACTAAAAAGTTAAAGAAAAAAAATGATTGCCTACTGGACAATTTCAAAAGTACATTCGATAGTCTAAACAAAATTTTGGTTGTGTGGACAACCAGACAACTGCAAATTTTGAACCCTGAAATCTATAATTGATAATTTTATATATTTTTTATTTATAATTTTAATTATTTCAGCTGAACAAATGTAGGAATTGTTGAACAATTTTTAAAACTGACTTTTCTCTGTGTTTTTTAAATTATACAGTTCATTGAATTTGCAAACAAAAAAAAGTCATCCTTTAATTATGAAAAGTTTCATGATTTCAGCATAAATGATAGAATCTGAACAAAGACATTGTATTATAAATTCAAATCCTATCCAGAAATTAGTTACACTGATCTGAGATGATTAGAAAAATTAAAAGAGTAAAAGTGGTCCCAATATGGGTCCCAAATGGAAATGACAATGCTCTTTTCGTAAAAATGTCACAAAAAGAAAATTTCTTCTCACAAAAACAAAATTTACAGTACAAACAACAGAAACTCAGAGGAAAATAACAAAAAATAATAGAAATGTATCTGAAAATGGGCAGTTTTTGAGAAATCTGTTATGACAGTGTTGAGTGTAAGATAGATTTTATTACATAATATCATATTAAATTTCTTACATAACACACACAATTATATAGCTCATAAGAAATGTTTAAAATGACCTCCACTTGTCTGTGCATAATTGGAGACATTGTAGCATTGACTATTGTGCTCTTTTGAAGGCTTCAGATTTTCCAAAAATGGTGGTACAGTCATTGACAATGAGTTGCAGCAGCATGTCCATATTATCACTGGGAGTGTCTACACTGGTCTCACAGATAAAAATTCAGAGGATGCAGATTGGAAGAATGTGGAGGCCATATCAGCAAAGACCCATTCTGCCTATTCACCTATGTAGATAGATTTGATTTGATTATGGCAACATGAATGATCTGCTGAGGGGGATGCCTTCCTGGAGGACTTTTATAGGAAACTATCCCCTCTAGGTATTACAAACATTAAGAAAACTTGGAAAATGTCATGGGGCCAGCCTATTGGTGAGGCACAAACTCATGACCAGTTGGTCATGAGTTTGTGTTTAGTGGTTTTATTTACTTGGCCACTGGTGGACATGCATAGATAGATACGATTTAGTAAAGCACTTGCACATTGACTAAAGTAATCTCCAACTTACTTTAGTCAAGAGTTATGTAATAAAATCTGTCTTGCTTTATCTTGTGTCATTATTCACTGTGAATTGTGACATCCCACACCTGAAATGAATTGCCTGTGCCACTCAAACACTCTCATGTGAGGTAAAGTTCCATTACTGTAAGCATCACATAGAAGCTGCAATGTCTTTGTAGCTGTCTTGCCTGGGTTCACAAATAATTTGATGTTAACTTACTGTTCAATTTGGATATCCATTCTTCTCGTAGAAAAACTTGCCACTGACATGTCACAAGAGTTTTTTTTTTGTCACACTGTAGTTCCTATTGGAGGTTGAGTAAACTAATGTTAATGACACAGGCAACTCATAAAACATCCAGTTACTCAAACATAACATCCCAAACCATACAATATTTATCTAACTTGAGATATTAATCAGAGATAAAGATGGTATAAAAATGTTTTAAAAGTGTAAAAAACAAAACAGCTGAATCAAATCCATGTGTCATTCCATCCCTTTCATCTGACATATGAGTCAGCCTGAGCTGGAAGGGTCTATCTACTCTTTTGTCGTGTGGACTTTAGCTGCACAGAAGTATGGGTTATATATTTACTAACTTGTTTGGAAACAGTAAATAACTTCAATAATGCAAATTTGCTGTACATAGAACTGGAGTATCAAAACTACAAAATACTATATTTATATTTTTGTAATAAAGACACAAATAGAGTATGGAGAACAAATGAACTGCACGTTAAGTGTAGTTCATTTATGTGGTTCATTAGTTTCTCTATTGTATTTGTAAAATATGATACATTATTGTATCATATTTTTTTTCAAAAATGAAAAAACCACACAGATTTGTTTGTTTGAATATTTACTTCCCCATATATGTACACAAACTCATAAGTTCTTGAATTTTGCATGAATGTCATTAGAAATGGTGCTGAAAAAAGCCTACCAAAGTTGATGGTGCTAAATGCTGAGCTAATTACAGATTGTTTTTCCATTGCTACTTGATGATCACTGTACCTCAATCATTGTACTTTGTGAGGATGTTTGTAGCTAGACCAATATAGTAGGAGTGACTATAGCAAATTGTGGGATGGTCGTACCTGGGGGAGGAAAAGAGGATCTAGGAGTCCACCTCGTAAAAAAATTTTAAGTTTACTACTGTTAAAGAGGTTGCAGACCAAGTCAAAACTTCAAACTTGTACAGCAAGCAGAAGTACGTATCTGATGTCTGAACTCTGAGTAAAACACATTGCGATACATGTTTATGTTGCACAATGTATAGTGAGATTTGTTATAAATTGGCAGATGAACTCAAGAACAATGAAGGTGACCAGCAAAGGTAAAAAAACAAATTAAACTATTTTAAAATATAGGATGTTTAATAACACACTAATTATTTTTGACTTTAATTAGTGTTGTGATTCCTACGATACTTTTGTTGAGGAAGTGGTGGTTATAAATTCCATATGGAGATGACAATTTAAAAGAAGCTTGGGAAATTGTTTTTAGAAATTTACAAATGAATTATGCTGTTGAGGGTAACTGACTCTGTGAAAGACCAAATCTACTTCTACAATATTATAAGCTATTATAAACACAACTATAAAAATTCTATAGTCACTTCATTTCACTTGCAAAAAATTGAATAATTAAATAATTTCTGGATTAAAATTGTCTGTTTTATTACAATGCTATCTGTAAATGCTTAAATAATCATTATTTTAATAAAATATGTCATAATTTTAATCCAAAACACAGAAAAATGCAGATGTTTAATCTGAACTTCTACTCACCATACTCAATGTTCCAAATGTCATTGTCAAACTTCTAGACTTCTAAGATGGTAGTGCTAAATGTTTGAAGTTCATGTTTTTAGAGATGAAAACTTCAGCTGCAACCTCTCTATTAAATAATGTACATAGGCTAAAAAATATACAAAATTATTCAAAATTTAAATATTAAGAATTATATGTTTTCACAAAAATTATATGTTTACCTAAAAATATAAACAATCAAACAAATTTTGTCATTTAGAACAATGGACAGGGGTGGTAATTTTCTAGGGGTTGCTGACTCCCATCTAGTGTCAATGGTACTGTATTTCATCATCTGGTATATATGATTTTTCTGGTCTGTACTGAGGTTCATGAAATTCAGCATTATGATAGAACTAAACTTTTCAGAGTTAGTGGCTGTCACCGTTCATAAACCAAATGATTGCAGTAATTAATTGGGATATTTTTTTGCTACAATTAATAATTAGAAATTAAGTAATTTGGTACTAGAAGTAGGCATCAATTTAGATAAGAAATGGCACCTAATGTCTACTTCTAGTACCAAATTACTTAATTTCTAATTATTAATTGTAGCAAAAAATATCCCAATTAATTACTGCAATCATTTGGTTTAGCATTAATATATCAGGCATTGTGTGTGTGTGTGTGTGTGTGTGTGTTTTTCAACTCCATATCTCCCACACCCTTATAGCACAGAATGCAAGGATTAGGTCCCCCGTTTCCAGACTAATTAGAGAATTTTTACGTCCAGTCAAATGAACTATTTTCAATTTGATCAATTTTCTGGAACGTTTACAATCGTTCTATAATCGAACCAATTTGAATTCAAATACAAATTTGAAATTAAAACGGTTCGAACATTTTTAAAATCGAAATAGAAAATCTTCGAAGTCAACCACTTTAAGCCCCCATATCTCCCCCACCCTTATAGCTATCGAGACGCAACCACCATAGTGCACGAATGGAGACTTGGGGCTACTACCACATACAAACACCATTCATGTGCAATATGTAGTTTTGGCTGAAAAGTGAAATATAGGGACACACATGTCCATTTTTATATATATATATAGATGTATGTGTGTATGTATGTATGTATATGTTCATATTTTTCTGAAAAAATTTTGTCTTCATTTTTATTTGCAATGAAGGTGACCAGCAAAGGTAAAAAAAAATTAAACTATTTTAAAATATTTTGTCTTTATAAGGAAGGCTTTGCTACCTGCCTTGATTCTTCACCACCACCATGATTTTGATAGACATACCTTGTCATTGGAAAACAATTCATTCTGTATTGTAGTGGGAATATCACAGAATTGATCATTTTTGTTTATCAAGGGAGTATTTACAAAATCTCTTGCATCAAGAAACAATCCTTGTCTGACAGTACTTAATCAAATATAAAAAAAAGAAATTCTGAATATAATCTTATTCCAGGCTTGAATTTGCAGAACTAATTTTTTGTAAATGCTTTGTGGTTGACTAAACAATTCATATTCTGACTGTGACTAGAACTGCCTGAATAATAAATTTTTGAGATAATTGTTTAAAATAAAAAATTCTCTCAATTCTTTGTTCGATCGTAAAAGGAACTCTCTATCAGTAGTCAGTGTACAAATTTTAATTTTCCTTTCTTCTTAGAAAGGAAGACTGACATAATGTTTTTATCAAATGACATCATCTTACTTTAGGGATAGAATTTCCTGATCAAATAGAATTAAGCTTAATACTTAACTAAAAAAATTAATTTGTCTATGGTGATTAAATAAAATATTAAAATTTTGTTATATTATTAGGAAAATAAAGCATTGTTAATTTGCTTATTCATTTATTCATTTTATGATGTAAGTTGTTATGCTGATGATTACATTTTAACAATACTTGCTTATATTTCTGTGGAGTATATTATATATATTGTAATTAGAGGATATCTTTCTAGATATAAAAATTTTAGTAATGAAAATAGATATATTCAATTTTTTAAAACTAATTTTAAAATGTTAGCATGAATACTAATGCAGATATATAATATTTTATAATAATTTTATACAAAAATTGTTATAAAAGTATTTCAGATGCATAAATTTATTATTACTATAAATTGTGGAATATAAGCCAGCCTCAAAATTTTTCATTCAAAATTCTGGTTTGTCTCATAAATTCCCCAAACATACAGTCACAGTAAATTGAAATATTTTTTATATGCCGGGCTAAAAAGTGTTTTACTTTGCCAACTATTTGTTACTTTTTTATTCCTGTTACTATTTTTTCCCCGTTTTCAGTATTAGGTTACTTTTTGTTACTATTTGTCATTTAACAATTAAGTGCGCACACAATATGAGAATGTAGATTAAAATATGTGGTATTGTTGAAACAGAAGAAAAAACGTCAGACACAAAACATTCAGGAAAAATGTCATTTATAGTAGTGTTGTGCTGAAAAACACTCATATTTTCACAGATGCAGTACCATATATGTTGTGAAGTCTAGAAACAGAAAGTTCATGAACAAGATACAATACTAAGTGCAGATGCATCTGTATAAGTTACCCTTGACTTATGCCATGATGCCATAAGAATGGTCAATTTATCTGAATTGTGAACCGTTTGTGTTTGTCTTCTTATTAAGTAATACTAAAGGAAGAACATTGCAACTTTTATGAGTGAATAGGTCAAAATTATCTTTGTGTCATTTAATTGGAAAGGTATGTTGCATTTGTATTATGTTCTCTTTTCAGAAATAATGTTATGTGCACTATATACTTTCTGCAGTAAGTTATCAACTTCACTGTTTAGTAGTGGTAAAAAGGACAAATTGTGAAGATTCCAATTTATTTATTTGTGTGTATCTATGAATAACTATTATGTTCAATCATTACTAGGAATCTCATTATGAAATGTACAGTACAATTATGGAACTAAACCATATGTTTTATTCATCAAATCATTTCCTAGATTATTTCTTCTCCAAAATCAAAATAAAGGCAGTTTGAAAGCATTTTATTCATTTAACTACACTTCAGTATTATCCATTCTTTTGTCACATTAAATATGATGTCCTCTGCATCATCGAACAAGTAAAATCATGGACATATAGTTTCCTCTTACTTCATGTAGTCTTAAAATTTAATTGCTGGTTTGTTTAATTTGAGTAATCAAGTTATATTCTTTTATAGATAAATTTGAATTAAGTTAAAATGAGCAATTATTTATTGTGACATCGTCACAATGCTGGGTTGCAATTTTTAATTAATTTAATTTAAAATATATGCTCTCCACCTGAAATTAGTACTGTAGTGTCTTGCCCCTGTACATCATACTTTTCTTTTAATAATAAAGTCGTATCGGTCGTCTATCTAACACCATTGGGGGAAAATTTTTGAATTGAAATAACACAACTTCCATCAACTATATACGAACTTCTGGCGCAACTTCCAGTTTGCGCCAGAAGTTCGTATATAGTTAATCGATGCCTCCTGCCCTTAAGCTTTCCCTATCTGGTCTTGAATTTCATTTATTTAGCACCATTCCTGAGATTAAGGATGGACAGGCAGAATTTATAGGTCTACAATTTTTTCAAATTGCAGCCCAATAAATATATTCTCAATCATTTAAAATTAAGTTTGGTTTTAATTTTATGTGTAATTTTAGAATGCATTTAAAAGATATAAGTATACTCGGGATGACAATAACAAATAAAATGAATAGATTCTTTATATTTTCCCGCTCTTAAAACATTTACCAAGATTGCAATTTAGAACAAAGTTAAAATAATGTCAATTTGGCATCGATCTATACGAAAAAAAAATTTAGAACTTATGCCAAATCGGTCTAAATATCTACTCACCATGTGGCTTGATTTGAAAACATTGGCAACTAATCAAAAGTCTTAATGTTTACTTTCTACAAGTTATTTTGTGGTTGTAACTCTAAATTTTAAAGGATTAATGTCATGTTGAGGTATTAAGTAATCATGATTGTAATATATCAGGAGTTCAGTTTTAAAATGTTGCTTTGCTGGTTGTGATAACTCAAATAAATTTTTATTTTATTATATAACTTTAAAACAATATCTTACATAATAAGTTTCATAAAAAAAGTTTTCAATTTTATTACTACTAAAATGTTTTCAGAATAATAATGAAATGTTTAATAAATTTAATGCACTTTATTCTGTGAAATATAAAACTGTATTGAATATTTCATCATTATTAATTTGATACTACTAATTTAATGATGTTTTTCAAATCTTAACTTTGTGAATAATATCTGTTTTGTGTTATGCTGACTTGTTTGCAATGGGCTCAAAGACTGGATTGCATAAATAGTTTACTAAAAAGTAAATACATATGTATATTATACACAAACATACTACACAATGTATATTATACAGAAGTATATGATGCTTTATTTGGAAAGCATTGAAGCCATAAGAAAAATGTTAATAAATTGCATGATCAGAATGAGAGAATATTCATTATTTGTATTCATTTGAATTATGTTTTATTGAACCATTCTATTTTAAATTATATCTGAATATTGTTATAAGTCTGGAATATGGAAATATAAGTACAGTATTTATTATATATATATAATGTATGTATGTATATTAGTAGGAAATATATATGAGTTTAATGAAGGTAGAATGTGTATATCAGCTTTTTAAATCAATTCTTTAAAAATTAAAAAAAATTTTTTGTTAAGTTTGAATTACTAAAGTAGCAAGATAGCAAGAGAGAGTTTCGTTTACAGTTATTATAAAGAAATAAAAATAATTAATTAAATATAAATTAATTTCAATAATTTAAAATAAGTCTCATAATTTAGCTACTAAAACAGTTGATTTTATTAACTTTTTACTCCAGACTATTTTTAGTGGAAGTTTTATTTCAGAAACTAACAAAATTATAATTGCTAACTAAAAAAATATATAATAAATTCAACACTAATAGAATATTGTAGATTTTGTGTTGGAGATTACCCAGCATTTGTGCTGTTATGAGGGCAAGGGATTTTGTTTTTACACTTTGCATGTTTGAAAATCTATAGTGATGGCAGTTTCAGCTTCTTCAGTGGGTCTAGCAGCTTTCACACAATACAAAATTTCAGGGAATAGATACGTCATAAGCAAGATGAACTTCTTAGTATCTCTTCATAAAATTTGTACAGACTGGAGTATACATAAACCAGGGCTGTGGAATCAGTCGTCAAAAATCTGCCAACTTTGACTCCTTTTTACTTTCCCAGCACGTTATTTATATAAAACAGAAAAGGACTAAAATCGTGTCAAATTTGACCATCTAAGTTTTTTGAAAATTACATGTTTGAAGACCTGAACCCAAAAAATGTCAAATAAAGAGGGGAGATTGATACGTGTGTTGTATCTAACTTGTTTAATTTCTTTATTCTCTGTTTTGAGATATTAAACAATATCTCAGAATGGGTAAATTAATTAAATGAAATTTGACAAGGTAGCTTGTGTTTAAAGAGGCATTAATGTTAAATTTTGATTCTTAATTAAAGGTTGACAGAGTGGAGACATAGAAGGGGTCACATGTCATAGCTCCAGTGTGGTCAGACTTAATGAATATTTTACTCATTATTAGTACTCACAACATTTTATAAAAATCCTATCCTCAAAATTAAGCTTTTTGTCATTTTATAATAGTACAGTAAAACCCAGTTAAGATGTTCTCACCTGAGATGTCTGAACTAAATCATACCCCCACACACATTCTGACAGTTTGAGGCTTAACAATTCCTGTGTTAACCCATCTGACTCCGATTCAAAAAGGTGAACAAAATCATGTCCCTCCTCCACAGTCTAACATACATACATACATACATGGGGAAAAAACCCAAATCTTTTGCATATCTTGACATTTTAAGGTGTCTTCAGTCCCAAAAATGTAAACATTTGGGGAGGATCATTTTTGACTGATTTCTACACTTTCCCTGTGATATATATAACAGCCAGGAAAGTAAACATTATTGAATATATATTGATATATTGACTATGTCATTAATTAGGAGAGTCTTTTAGCTTAGAATGTAGAAACTTTTTTATTCGAATCTCATTTAGAACTCTCTATTTAAGCTTTTACTCTGAAGTCACACGACAACATCAGAATTCTCATGCCTATTTTGGTAACAAGTCCATCCCTGGTCAGAGTTTTTTACACGACTCCACAGCCTTGACATAAACTAAACAAAATACACCCAGGGACCATAAAATAAACTCCATTTTTACTGACGGAAAATAAGGAAAAATGCTTTCAATCTACATTGGATCTTCCTTAGGCCCTATATTTCTGAATTGGAAGAAACATAGAATATTCCAGTTGTTTAAAACAAAGTTCTATATTTTGAATGCATTTTAAAATTTAAAATATTAATTAAATTAATAGATGGAATATATAAAATATGGCTGGCCTGTAATTAGACTGAAAACATTTGTCTATTTGTTAAAATTTCTGCTGGAAATGAAGGAAAGTTTATTTTTTATTGTTTGAACTGTTTCCAGTTTTTGGTTGTATGTTTTTCTTTTGCATATTTATTTTAATTATTTTTAAAAAATTCAATGCATAGAAAAGGAATAACACTAACAGTGAAACTATGTTACTATTAATATTAATGAGGAATATGAAATATATAGATGGAAATTGATTAAAAATTGTCTGAATGCCAGAGACTAATTCCTTTATCTTGGAAATTTGCCTTCAGGGAGACACAATAAGGATTTCTGGTTTGTTTGTTTGTTTATTTTAATGGAATTTGTAACTTATGTAAACACAAAGAAAATTACCATAAGCAAATAAGAATATAAAGTATATATCTTTCATGTCAGTCACAAACATCAGTCATAATCAAAAAGATGATTATAATGCATTTGATCTTTAAATTATTCTTTTACTCTTTAATGCAAACTGAAGATGCTTTGAAGACCTTAATTTTGAATATAAATGTTTCATCATTAAGGTGTTATTATTGTTATCAGTGAATGTTTATTTTTATTAAATTGAAAATCCAGTTTAAAGTCACGAGTCAAATTTGTTCAATGTTTAGTTTAAGTAGTTTAAGACATTGATCATTTTTATTATAATTTACAGATTTAAAAAAAAGTCATTTAAAATGGCAGTTTCCGATAAGTGTATTATTTTGATGTTACAAAATTCTTAAAAGCAGCCTATATAAGTGATTATATATTATTAGTTGTATCTATGTAATGATATTTTTGTTCATTAGAGTCAGGATTTATAGAATTTAAATCTCATATTATTAGATTTTTAATAATTCGGGATTGCCGATACATTTTCAAATAGAAATTAAATTTTGATAATGTGTCTATCAACTTTGCTCTACTTTTATAGTGCAGTTGTATACATTTCATTACTTCACTTGTTTGTATTTTATAAGTTGATAAAAATTTCATTTCGTTTTCCTTGCATTATTAACTTCCAAAAATACACGTCAATTTTAGTCTAGACGACTGGTTCTCGTATTTTCGAGAAAACGAGAGGTCGTTAGAGGGAGGAATTTGCTTTCCGAATGTTAAATTTAGCCGAAATATTTAAATTTTATTAAATGCAATTACTGTAATTGTTTCCTTTGCTTGGCTCTTATAATTTATTTATAAATCTTATCAAAATAATTTTACACAATATAGAATGTTGAACTTTTAATTTCTTGTATGATCAGAAATATGAACTAAATTATATGTATTACAGTCTTAAGATTAATTACCAAATTTACTTAATTCTTGATTAGAAATACCAGACAAGTTACATTAAAAATTCAGAAATTATTAACGTAGACTACTCGCTATTATTTTATAGAAATTTATTCAATTATTCCTGGTGTAAGGATCCCAATAAATTATGGTAATGTCCAGATCTTTGACATCATACAAATTTATATGTTAATCATATGAAATCATATTTTATTATTTTGATATTTCTGAGGCAAGATAAATGATTCAAATTATTTAATTTTCTTAGTATTTCTCTTAAACATCATATAATTACAACTTTGGATAAACTTAATCGATTGCATAATGAAATAGTAAGTAATTTCTTTCTTTTATATTTATAAAAAAAAAAAAATTGTTTTGATTAAAAAGTAAATTTTTCACTTTAAAAAAAAATTAAATTAAAAATTATTTGAACAGGAACATTAAAAACTTAAATACGAAATCAAGCAAAGATTGATTGAATTTCATTTAATATGTTGCAAATTACAAATATGAAAAGAAACAATGTTTTTCTTGGTTAATAAATCATAAATTTAAGCATATTCAATCTAGAGAGACTAAGTCCGACAGAAACAATGCACTTATTAATGTTTATTTTTGTCTATATAAATTCCCTGGGGAAAGAGGAGAGTCATTGACCTTGAGATATGCTAGACTGCTTATTAAGTTGCAGTCCGGTGGCAAAAGACATTTCCCGATAAATGAAGATTCTTTTTTCGTAGTTAAAATAACCTACATTTTACTTTTTAAAAAATCGGTCAAAACATATTTCTGATGATGTGATTTTCCTCTAATGCATCATATATTTAATTGGTAACTGATTTTAATAAGTTTTCTCTAGTGGAAAGATTTAATGTGTGTCAATAGATATTTAATGGGAAAAAAATAAAAAGTAGCGTGTAGATAAAGGGGGAAATTTATAAAATATGTAATACTTGAGAATTTTCCTAGATGTTATATTTGATGAATAACAAAACAAAAAATACTGTACATTTAGTTAGTTACATCCATTAATATTTAATGAAATTACTGCATTTCAAGTTACTTAGCTAAAAATATTACTTAAGATCAGAGTTAATGTCTATAATAATTCAAAATTTGAATTTCTTGAATATTTTAATGCAGATTCTAAATATAATCTACATTAATCTCAGATTCTGCCATATCTTAAATCATAATAATTGATCTTAAATATTTATAAAAATAGTTGTCAATTTTCTCTGTTTACTTTCTCTTCATGTATTACTTTTAAGTCATCTTTAATAATTTTAAAAATAAATTTTTACAAGTTGTGCTTTCCAGTTTTTGGACATTAAATATGAGGTTTGAAAAAAATATAATGTTGTCAACACCAGACTATCTATGTTTGTCTGTTATAAATTTAAAATAACATAAGAGGTTAGTTTCAAATTGCTTCTGGCATTCAAATATATTAAAGAAAAGATTTTAACATATTAATTTATATTGTATGTGAAACTGTTATTAAAATTTAAGCAAATGAGTACAAGCAGCAAAATAAAGACAACAATTAGCATTGAGAACTGGTTCCACCAATAGTCTTTCTCTCGGTTGTCAAGAAAGAGAGAGACAGTTGGCAGAACCAATTGTCAGTGCCAATTGTAGTCTTAATTTTTGCTGTCCGTGTGTATTGACAACAACTCACGTCATAAAAGAATAACGAAATTGGTTGATCGGTATTTGGATAATCGATGCTCTACTTCCTGTAACCATGTTAATGTTGTTGTTTGAACAGAGAGCATATTAAACTGGATGGATTAAATATATTGATTAAAAATTGGTATCTAACATTTTGCTACATCTAGAAGAATTTTTCTAGTCTTTCTTTGTATTCTATAATTTGCTTTCCCACAACTTGAGTGCAATTTGGCTCATTGATCTAAAGTATGGAAGTTCATTCTTAAAAAAGAAGCCAAAGATATTAATTGATTTATTTACCCAATTTGATAAATAAATATCAATTATTTATGACATTGTCACAATGCCAGGTTATAATTTTTAATCGTATTCAATTTATAATGTATGTTCTCTATCTCAAATTTGTAGTGTCTTGCTCTTGTACATCATACTTTTCCTGATAATAACAGTCATGTCATTCATCTATGTAATTCCATTCGGGGGAAATTTTTGAATTCACGTGACTTCCGTTCTAAACCAGAAGTTCGTATATAGTTAGTCAGGGCTTCCTGCTCCTAAGATTTCCATATCGGATCTCGACTTTCACGTATCTAACACTGTTCTTGATATTAAGGAAGAACAGACAGACAAATGACAGTAAGAATTTATAGGTCTACAATTTTTTCAAATTGCAGCCTAATTACTCTTGAATTATAAGTCTTTGTTACAAATGAAGTATTTCCAAGAAAGAATTAGATAAACTATTAATATCAGTAGTCATTAATTTATTATATAGAAATTTGTATAAGTGTTTTAAGTATTTAGCTTTTTAAATGGCAAATAATTAATAGATATTTTTTTATAAATATATTTCTACCTAAAACTTTTTTTATTTTTATTCTGTAATTTTCATGTTTGTAAATAACAAATTTTCTCAGATTTTTTGGAGTTTTAATTTTATTTTTGTTCAAATTCTCCATATTATTTTGATCTAGAGTTAGGCATGTGCCATCTCTTATCCAATTTAAAATTACTTAGAATTTAAAAACCAAACCTGTCTTTGTGCATATAGAATCAGAGCATGTTTTCTGTCATAATCGTACCAAGATAATCTAAAAAAATGGGATCGAAACAAAATATTTTGTGCCTAATCAAGAACTGCAAGTCAGTTTTAAAAATTATAATATATTCTTGCAAAATCTCTTCTGTGTAGTTTTGTAAGCCTAGAATTATACTTAAAACAAATGAATATACGCATTGATTGGTATTGTAATTATATAGCAGAACTCAAGAAAATATGATCACTAGTGAAGAATATGAACAGGATGATTTTAGTTTAAAGAAACATACTAGTGACATAAATTGAATAATACAGTCGAGGACTTTTTGGAAAACTAATGGATTGAAAATAATTTTGAATATAATTATATACATCTAAATTTATTTAAATCTAATTATTAATATAAATTTATATAATCTAATAAAATGCACAAATACAGACATTTTTACTAATTCTATGTAAATATACTAGTGATGTAACGAATATTCGGTTACTATTCAGCTGAATACCAAATATTTAATCACTATTCTGCCGAATACCTAAAAACAGGAGTAAGAAATAACAAAAACACAGTAAATTAATCATTTTAGTATTTAGATTTAATGTTATTGGGTTAGTGTTGTTTGCTTATATTTATTTATAACTTATAACATGCACAAAATAAAAAAGAAAATAATATTAATCACATGTATTCACAATTTATAATTACAAAGATCAGTACACGTACACACCTATTCGTTTGAGAATCGTCACACATCTGAGGGTCTGACCATGTCTATCCTTCTGTTTAAGTGCTCGTCTTTGCTCTTCCCTTTCTCTTTCCTCTATCACTCTAGTCCACATATGCCTATGCATACATCATAATATGTGCTCACGATACTTTCAATTCGTCACTTTTCCGTTGTAGATTTCCCATTTTACAATTATGTGACTAATAGCCTGGTGATAACAGAGAAAAGAGACAGATAGGGCATCGGTATAAGTCACAGTTATGATTTCACAGATTCGAGACAGCTTGGTAGCCCGAACAGCCCCAGGCTTTCACCCGTGCATGCTAAGTGACTTTCATTACAAGCATTTAGCTTTCCGAAGTCTATGACAACAATTGTTTGGCATTGACAGCCGCAAATTTCGCGCCAATAAGCTGCCTCGACTTGTTCGATTATGTTATCAACTCAATTTCATATTTATTTTCACATTGCGGTCCTTCTCTGTTCTTTTTCCGTTATTTACACATGTAGATCATTTCATTGTTATCCACATTTGATATCATCATTTATCACATACTGCCATGACGTTCTTGTCTGTCCACTACAACTGTCAAGAATTAACATGATTGGCGAAGCTTAGTGATAGCAGGCCAATAGAGAGCAGGGTCCTTGCCATAATGTGGTTTGCGAGCCAATTTTCGTATGTGCGTTAATCAAGCCGAATAGTTTGGCCGAATATACTATTCGTTGCAACACTAAAATATACATAATATATTTTTAGTGCATAATATATTTTATTTTTATATGCCTAATTTATTTTGCCAAGCAAACTGCCAGCTTATTGATGGGTTATAATGAGGCTAATTTAGCCAAATGGCTTTATATCTAATCATCAAGTTAGCCTTGTTACAGCCCAATTAATAATTGGCAGTTTGTTTGGCATTAGTGATTGAAGCAGAGTGATATATTTTTTAAAACAATTTTTATTTAATTATTTTAAATAGCTGTAACGAGTTTGAACACAAACTGAAGAATAAAAAAATTTTTTTCAGTTCGAGACGGAGATACGGTAAAACACTATCGCATCAGACAGTTGGACGAGGGCGGGTTTTTTATAGCGCGAAGAACCACCTTTCGAACGTTGCAAGAGCTAGTCGAACACTACAGTAAAGACGCCGATGGCCTGTGTGTCAATCTGTGCAAATCGTGTATTCAGGTAAATAATTATTTGTTTTTTAGTTGTATTATTTATGATGTTTATATGATTCAGATAGCTCCACGTAACATTTTGCATTATCCATCTATCATTTTAAATTCTTTTTAGGAAATAGTCCTTCAGTCAAGATATTTATTATGCAAAGATTTCATTTGCAATCTTCTCTGTATCACATCAGTTTTGATCTATATATATTATAAAATTGTGGAATTCAAAAAATTTGTGCGCACAAAATCACAAAATATATTTACAGGTGACCCTCGGTTTACGCCGCAGTTCCGTTCCTACAAAAGCTGTCGTAAAATGAACCCATATTTACAGTGNTTAATTAAATATAAATTAATTTCAATAATTTAAAATAAGTCTCATAATTTAGCTACTAAAACAGTTGATTTTATTAACTTTTTACTCCAGACTATTTTTAGTGGAAGTTTTATTTCAGAAACTAACAAAATTATAATTGCTAACTAAAAAAATATATAATAAATTCAACACTAATAGAATATTGTAGATTTTGTGTTGGAGATTACCCAGCATTTGTGCTGTTATGAGGGCAAGGGATTTTGTTTTTACACTTTGCATGTTTGAAAATCTATAGTGATGGCAGTTTCAGCTTCTTCAGTGGGTCTAGCAGCTTTCACACAATACAAAATTTCAGGGAATAGATACGTCATAAGCAAGATGAACTTCTTAGTATCTCTTCATAAAATTTGTACAGACTGGAGTATACATAAACCAGGGCTGTGGAATCAGTCGTCAAAAATCTGCCAACTTTGACTCCTTTTTACTTTCCCAGCACGTTATTTATATAAAACAGAAAAGGACTAAAATCGTGTCAAATTTGACCATCTAAGTTTTTTGAAAATTACATGTTTGAAGACCTGAACCCAAAAAATGTCAAATAAAGAGGGGAGATTGATACGTGTGTTGTATCTAACTTGTTTAATTTCTTTATTCTCTGTTTTGAGATATTAAACAATATCTCAGAATGGGTAAATTAATTAAATGAAATTTGACAAGGTAG
The DNA here is from genome assembly GCF_000671375.1 of Centruroides sculpturatus. NCBI lineage: Eukaryota > Metazoa > Arthropoda > Arachnida > Scorpiones > Buthidae > Centruroides > Centruroides sculpturatus. Next base: position 226,947 of record NW_019384299.1, on the reverse strand, counting down.
CTTGTGTTTAAAGAGGCATTAATGTTAAATTTTGATTCTTAATTAAAGGTTGACAGAGTGGAGACATAGAAGGGGTCACATGTCATAGCTCCAGTGTGGTCAGACTTAATGAATATTTTACTCATTATTAGTACTCACAACATTTTATAAAAATCCTATCCTCAAAATTAAGCTTTTTGTCATTTTATAATAGTACAGTAAAACCCAGTTAAGATGTTCTCACCTGAGATGTCTGAACTAAATCATACCCCCACACACATTCTGACAGTTTGAGGCTTAACAATTCCTGTGTTAACCCATCTGACTCCGATTCAAAAAGGTGAACAAAATCATGTCCCTCCTCCACAGTCTAACATACATACATACATACATGGGGAAAAAACCCAAATCTTTTGCATATCTTGACATTTTAAGGTGTCTTCAGTCCCAAAAATGTAAACATTTGGGGAGGATCATTTTTGACTGATTTCTACACTTTCCCTGTGATATATATAACAGCCAGGAAAGTAAACATTATTGAATATATATTGATATATTGACTATGTCATTAATTAGGAGAGTCTTTTAGCTTAGAATGTAGAAACTTTTTTATTCGAATCTCATTTAGAACTCTCTATTTAAGCTTTTACTCTGAAGTCACACGACAACATCAGAATTCTCATGCCTATTTTGGTAACAAGTCCATCCCTGGTCAGAGTTTTTTACACGACTCCACAGCCTTGACATAAACTAAACAAAATACACCCAGGGACCATAAAATAAACTCCATTTTTACTGACGGAAAATAAGGAAAAATGCTTTCAATCTACATTGGATCTTCCTTAGGCCCTATATTTCTGAATTGGAAGAAACATAGAATATTCCAGTTGTTTAAAACAAAGTTCTATATTTTGAATGCATTTTAAAATTTAAAATATTAATTAAATTAATAGATGGAATATATAAAATATGGCTGGCCTGTAATTAGACTGAAAACATTTGTCTATTTGTTAAAATTTCTGCTGGAAATGAAGGAAAGTTTATTTTTTATTGTTTGAACTGTTTCCAGTTTTTGGTTGTATGTTTTTCTTTTGCATATTTATTTTAATTATTTTTAAAAAATTCAATGCATAGAAAAGGAATAACACTAACAGTGAAACTATGTTACTATTAATATTAATGAGGAATATGAAATATATAGATGGAAATTGATTAAAAATTGTCTGAATGCCAGAGACTAATTCCTTTATCTTGGAAATTTGCCTTCAGGGAGACACAATAAGGATTTCTGGTTTGTTTGTTTGTTTATTTTAATGGAATTTGTAACTTATGTAAACACAAAGAAAATTACCATAAGCAAATAAGAATATAAAGTATATATCTTTCATGTCAGTCACAAACATCAGTCATAATCAAAAAGATGATTATAATGCATTTGATCTTTAAATTATTCTTTTACTCTTTAATGCAAACTGAAGATGCTTTGAAGACCTTAATTTTGAATATAAATGTTTCATCATTAAGGTGTTATTATTGTTATCAGTGAATGTTTATTTTTATTAAATTGAAAATCCAGTTTAAAGTCACGAGTCAAATTTGTTCAATGTTTAGTTTAAGTAGTTTAAGACATTGATCATTTTTATTATAATTTACAGATTTAAAAAAAAGTCATTTAAAATGGCAGTTTCCGATAAGTGTATTATTTTGATGTTACAAAATTCTTAAAAGCAGCCTATATAAGTGATTATATATTATTAGTTGTATCTATGTAATGATATTTTTGTTCATTAGAGTCAGGATTTATAGAATTTAAATCTCATATTATTAGATTTTTAATAATTCGGGATTGCCGATACATTTTCAAATAGAAATTAAATTTTGATAATGTGTCTATCAACTTTGCTCTACTTTTATAGTGCAGTTGTATACATTTCATTACTTCACTTGTTTGTATTTTATAAGTTGATAAAAATTTCATTTCGTTTTCCTTGCATTATTAACTTCCAAAAATACACGTCAATTTTAGTCTAGACGACTGGTTCTCGTATTTTCGAGAAAACGAGAGGTCGTTAGAGGGAGGAATTTGCTTTCCGAATGTTAAATTTAGCCGAAATATTTAAATTTTATTAAATGCAATTACTGTAATTGTTTCCTTTGCTTGGCTCTTATAATTTATTTATAAATCTTATCAAAATAATTTTACACAATATAGAATGTTGAACTTTTAATTTCTTGTATGATCAGAAATATGAACTAAATTATATGTATTACAGTCTTAAGATTAATTACCAAATTTACTTAATTCTTGATTAGAAATACCAGACAAGTTACATTAAAAATTCAGAAATTATTAACGTAGACTACTCGCTATTATTTTATAGAAATTTATTCAATTATTCCTGGTGTAAGGATCCCAATAAATTATGGTAATGTCCAGATCTTTGACATCATACAAATTTATATGTTAATCATATGAAATCATATTTTATTATTTTGATATTTCTGAGGCAAGATAAATGATTCAAATTATTTAATTTTCTTAGTATTTCTCTTAAACATCATATAATTACAACTTTGGATAAACTTAATCGATTGCATAATGAAATAGTAAGTAATTTCTTTCTTTTATATTTATAAAAAAAATTGTTTTGATTAAAAAGTAAATTTTTCACTTTAAAAAAAAATTAAATTAAAAATTATTTGAACAGGAACATTAAAAACTTAAATACGAAATCAAGCAAAGATTGATTGAATTTCATTTAATATGTTGCAAATTACAAATATGAAAAGAAACAATGTTTTTCTTGGTTAATAAATCATAAATTTAAGCATATTCAATCTAGAGAGACTAAGTCCGACAGAAACAATGCACTTATTAATGTTTATTTTTGTCTATATAAATTCCCTGGGGAAAGAGGAGAGTCATTGACCTTGAGATATGCTAGACTGCTTATTAAGTTGCAGTCCGGTGGCAAAAGACATTTCCCGATAAATGAAGATTCTTTTTTCGTAGTTAAAATAACCTACATTTTACTTTTTAAAAAATCGGTCAAAACATATTTCTGATGATGTGATTTTCCTCTAATGCATCATATATTTAATTGGTAACTGATTTTAATAAGTTTTCTCTAGTGGAAAGATTTAATGTGTGTCAATAGATATTTAATGGGAAAAAAATAAAAAGTAGCGTGTAGATAAAGGGGGAAATTTATAAAATATGTAATACTTGAGAATTTTCCTAGATGTTATATTTGATGAATAACAAAACAAAAAATACTGTACATTTAGTTAGTTACATCCATTAATATTTAATGAAATTACTGCATTTCAAGTTACTTAGCTAAAAATATTACTTAAGATCAGAGTTAATGTCTATAATAATTCAAAATTTGAATTTCTTGAATATTTTAATGCAGATTCTAAATATAATCTACATTAATCTCAGATTCTGCCATATCTTAAATCATAATAATTGATCTTAAATATTTATAAAAATAGTTGTCAATTTTCTCTGTTTACTTTCTCTTCATGTATTACTTTTAAGTCATCTTTAATAATTTTAAAAATAAATTTTTACAAGTTGTGCTTTCCAGTTTTTGGACATTAAATATGAGGTTTGAAAAAAATATAATGTTGTCAACACCAGACTATCTATGTTTGTCTGTTATAAATTTAAAATAACATAAGAGGTTAGTTTCAAATTGCTTCTGGCATTCAAATATATTAAAGAAAAGATTTTAACATATTAATTTATATTGTATGTGAAACTGTTATTAAAATTTAAGCAAATGAGTACAAGCAGCAAAATAAAGACAACAATTAGCATTGAGAACTGGTTCCACCAATAGTCTTTCTCTCGGTTGTCAAGAAAGAGAGAGACAGTTGGCAGAACCAATTGTCAGTGCCAATTGTAGTCTTAATTTTTGCTGTCCGTGTGTATTGACAACAACTCACGTCATAAAAGAATAACGAAATTGGTTGATCGGTATTTGGATAATCGATGCTCTACTTCCTGTAACCATGTTAATGTTGTTGTTTGAACAGAGAGCATATTAAACTGGATGGATTAAATATATTGATTAAAAATTGGTATCTAACATTTTGCTACATCTAGAAGAATTTTTCTAGTCTTTCTTTGTATTCTATAATTTGCTTTCCCACAACTTGAGTGCAATTTGGCTCATTGATCTAAAGTATGGAAGTTCATTCTTAAAAAAGAAGCCAAAGATATTAATTGATTTATTTACCCAATTTGATAAATAAATATCAATTATTTATGACATTGTCACAATGCCAGGTTATAATTTTTAATCGTATTCAATTTATAATGTATGTTCTCTATCTCAAATTTGTAGTGTCTTGCTCTTGTACATCATACTTTTCCTGATAATAACAGTCATGTCATTCATCTATGTAATTCCATTCGGGGGAAATTTTTGAATTCACGTGACTTCCGTTCTAAACCAGAAGTTCGTATATAGTTAGTCAGGGCTTCCTGCTCCTAAGATTTCCATATCGGATCTCGACTTTCACGTATCTAACACTGTTCTTGATATTAAGGAAGAACAGACAGACAAACGACAGTAAGAATTTATAGGTCTACAATTTTTTCAAATTGCAGCCTAATTACTCTTGAATTATAAGTCTTTGTTACAAATGAAGTATTTCCAAGAAAGAATTAGATAAACTATTAATATCAGTAGTCATTAATTTATTATATAGAAATTTGTATAAGTGTTTTAAGTATTTAGCTTTTTAAATGGCAAATAATTAATAGATATTTTTTTATAAATATATTTCTACCTAAAACTTTTTTTATTTTTATTCTGTAATTTTCATGTTTGTAAATAACAAATTTTCTCAGATTTTTTGGAGTTTTAATTTTATTTTTGTTCAAATTCTCCATATTATTTTGATCTAGAGTTAGGCATGTGCCATCTCTTATCCAATTTAAAATTACTTAGAATTTAAAAACCAACCTGTCTTTGTGCATATAGAATCAGAGCATGTTTTCTGTCATAATCGTACCAAGATAATCTAAAAAAATGGGATCGAAACAAAATATTTTGTGCCTAATCAAGAACTGCAAGTCAGTTTTAAAAATTATAATATATTCTTGCAAAATCTCTTCTGTGTAGTTTTGTAAGCCTAGAATTATACTTAAAACAAATGAATATACGCATTGATTGGTATTGTAATTATATAGCAGAACTCAAGAAAATATGATCACTAGTGAAGAATATGAACAGGATGATTTTAGTTTAAAGAAACATACTAGTGACATAAATTGAATAATACAGTCGAGGACTTTTTGGAAAACTAATGGATTGAAAATAATTTTGAATATAATTATATACATCTAAATTTATTTAAATCTAATTATTAATATAAATTTATATAATCTAATAAAATGCACAAATACAGACATTTTTACTAATTCTATGTAAATATACTAGTGATGTAACGAATATTCGGTTACTATTCAGCTGAATACCAAATATTTAATCACTATTCTGCCGAATACCTAAAAACAGGAGTAAGAAATAACAAAAACACAGTAAATTAATCATTTTAGTATTTAGATTTAATGTTATTGGGTTAGTGTTGTTTGCTTATATTTATTTATAACTTATAACATGCACAAAATAAAAAAGAAAATAATATTAATCACATGTATTCACAATTTATAATTACAAAGATCAGTACACGTACACACCTATTCGTTTGAGAATCGTCACACATCTGAGGGTCTGACCATGTCTATCCTTCTGTTTAAGTGCTCGTCTTTGCTCTTCCCTTTCTCTTTCCTCTATCACTCTAGTCCACATATGCCTATGCATACATCATAATATGTGCTCACGATACTTTCAATTCGTCACTTTTCCGTTGTAGATTTCCCATTTTACAATTATGTGACTAATAGCCTGGTGATAACAGAGAAAAGAGACAGATAGGGCATCGGTATAAGTCACAGTTATGATTTCACAGATTCGAGACAGCTTGGTAGCCCGAACAGCCCCAGGCTTTCACCCGTGCATGCTAAGTGACTTTCATTACAAGCATTTAGCTTTCCGAAGTCTATGACAACAATTGTTTGGCATTGACAGCCGCAAATTTCGCGCCAATAAGCTGCCTCGACTTGTTCGATTATGTTATCAACTCAATTTCATATTTATTTTCACATTGCGGTCCTTCTCTGTTCTTTTTCCGTTATTTACACATGTAGATCATTTCATTGTTATCCACATTTGATATCATCATTTATCACATACTGCCATGACGTTCTTGTCTGTCCACTACAACTGTCAAGAATTAACATGATTGGCGAAGCTTAGTGATAGCAGGCCAATAGAGAGCAGGGTCCTTGCCATAATGTGGTTTGCGAGCCAATTTTCGTATGTGCGTTAATCAAGCCGAATAGTTTGGCCGAATATACTATTCGTTGCAACACTAAAATATACATAATATATTTTATTTTTATATGCCTAATTTATTTTGCCAAGCAAACTGCCAGCTTATTGATGGGTTATAATGAGGCTAATTTAGCCAAATGGCTTTATATCTAATCATCAAGTTAGCCTTGTTACAGCCCAATTAATAATTGGCAGTTTGTTTGGCATTAGTGATTGAAGCAGAGTGATATATTTTTTAAAACAATTTTTATTTAATTATTTTAAATAGCTGTAACGAGTTTGAACACAAACTGAAGAATAAAAAAATTTTTTTCAGTTCGAGACGGAGATACGGTAAAACACTATCGCATCAGACAGTTGGACGAGGGCGGGTTTTTTATAGCGCGAAGAACCACCTTTCGAACGTTGCAAGAGCTAGTCGAACACTACAGTAAAGACGCCGATGGCCTGTGTGTCAATCTGTGCAAATCGTGTATTCAGGTAAATAATTATTTGTTTTTTAGTTGTATTATTTATGATGTTTATATGATTCAGATAGCTCCACGTAACATTTTGCATTATCCATCTATCATTTTAAATTCTTTTTAGGAAATAGTCCTTCAGTCAAGATATTTATTATGCAAAGATTTCATTTGCAATCTTCTCTGTATCACATCAGTTTTGATCTATATATATTATAAAATTGTGGAATTCAAAAAATTTGTGCGCACAAAATCACAAAATATATTTACAGGTGACCCTCGGTTTACGCCGCAGTTCCGTTCCTACAAAAGCTGTCGTAAAATGAACCCATATTTACAGTGAGGTATAGGGTTAGGTTCTACGTAAGTGAAAAATGAGCAAATAATTTTGTTTAATAATACAATATAATACAAAATACATAAAATACATTTTAAAAATTAAATTTATATCATAAAATAAAGTGAAATGTTTTTATTAAAAATTTTAGTTTCAGATCCCGGACATTTTTCGGAAAAAAGGATTTATCTTTAATTGTTTACGTTTTTGTTTTCTTTCATTAAGAATTTTGGAATATGGTTGAATAGATGCGATGATGCTCCTTTTTATATTTTCACTTTGCTCCCAATCATTGTCTAACTCACAAAGTTCATCTGTTAAACTTTCCATAGTTGAAAGGATGCATTAACCTGACATAGATCCACAGATGAGCGGAGACAGTGATTGGTTGACCACTGGTCACCGTAGCACATTTATAAGGTCAGTTTGAGCAAGAAAATTGAAAGTGACTAAGGAGAGAGAGATATTGTCTGGCCAACGAGAAGTAGATTTGTCTCACTAACGATAGTTTGTGATAGCTGAAAGTGCTACTGTGTCATAAGGTGTTTTCCTGAACAAAATGATATGGGATACATTCATTGGCACTATGGATTTGGACGCCATTTATTGGACTATTATGTTTGATAACTTGACTCATGGGTACCTAAATGTTTAGTATTTTAATATTAATTTAATGCAAATGTATATATACCCAATAACATTGAACAGAAAAAATAAAACAAAGACTTTTATTAAATATATTTAACAAATATACAATGTCGCGGCTCGGTAAATACATCAACACTGAAATGAAAATCAGTCTGGCATAGGGAAAATTGGGGAATTACACCGCAAAATGGCAAATTGCGCAGCGGCGTTATTGTGAATTGGCATAAACTGAGGGCTACCTATACTTAATTATTTGTAGATGTAGGATTTTTATTGTTATAACCAGCAAGAATTTTACAAAATTTGGTCCAAAATTCCTTTAAAACACATTTATCTTCAGAAATTATTAGTGTAATTCTATTAAATAAGTATGATAGAGACAAATGAATAAAAGTCGAAGAAAACAACGTACTCCACTGTTTAAATGGCAGCTGTGACGCAAGAAATAAACTTAAAGCCAGTTATTTTAAGTTACTAATTAGACAAGAAATGTTTAAAATTTACTTGCAATAAGTTTCATTAAAGCTTATGTAACTGTTAAATATCTTATTTATCTCTTTGAAAAAGTTACTTCTTATGTATGTTAAGGGAGAAATCAAATTTAGGATATGAAGATGATTTATATTCAACTTAATTATTGAATTTCATTGACTATTATTTAATGAAATAAAGAAATGACATTACAGAATGTTGCAAAAATGTTAAATTATCCTCAATGGATTCTTAAGAGGCAGCATGAAATTGCAAATGTCGGCAATGTGATTTTAAATATAATTTATGCAGGTCAAAAAAATGATCGTTTTCTATTTGTTTGATGCATTGGAGATTGGATGTCAATGGTCGACATAACCTTTAGCCTATAAAATAAATTGCAATAGTAATTTCATGTGAGATATTGTTGTGATCCATTTCAAATATTTTTTGTAACTTTACAAAATAAATTTTTAATATTTGTCATTAATATAAATGAAGTATACAGAAAATCAAAAATACTGAATTATTATTATAGAAACTTTATACAACTTGAATGACAATAGATATAAAATGTAATGAAATTTAGAATATAATGTTAAAATGCTAAAAAGATTTATGGATAGTTTTATAATTTCATAAACAGAATTTTGAAGAAAAAATTCTTTGTGAAAATTAGAATAAATTAAATAAATGGATATTTTTAATTAAAGATGTATTTAATATATTCAGATAGAAAAACCGACTCCGACCGGTTTATCACACAATACCAGGGACCAATGGGAAATCGATCGTAGCTCTTTGAAATTTGTTCGAAAGTTAGGCCAGGGCCAGTTTGGAGAAGTCTGGGAAGGACTGTGGAATAATACAACACCGGTGGCAATAAAAACACTGAAACCAGGTTAGTGGCATAATGTGTTTTTATTTTAGTGAACTGTTAAATAAAGTTTTATCATTGACATTTATGACATTTTTTTGTTAAGGAACAATGGATCCAAAAGATTTCCTGGCAGAAGCACAAATAATGAAAAAACTTCGTCATCCAAAATTAGTGCAGTTGTACGCAGTCTGCACTTTGGAAGAACCAATCTACATAATTACCGAACTGATGAAACACGGAAGTCTCTTGGAATATCTGCAAGGTAAGAAAGAAAATATTTATAGCCGGTCACTATTTTCAAAATATTGCCTCCAAAAGTCATTTGACTTGACTTTTATTAAGACAAGGGTGCATGAGCTAAAAAATCTGAGATACAGAAAGAAATTTATTGAAGTTGTGGGATTACAAAGTAAACAATACAGACAAAGTAAATTAAACATATTTGAGCAGCATGTTAGTTCAACAAAATCAGATTTACTCCGAGGTCTGCTGCCTTTTGAGTTTTGTTTTTACACATTTCAAAAGGTTCTGGAAGCAACCCACTGCCGGGAAAAATTCTTTAAGATTTTTCACAGCTAATTAGTCAAATTCATAAAAATAGAACAACCCATATTTTCTCTGTTTGCAACAAATTTTGTGGCATAAAAGTCCCCATTAAATATTAAAATTGGATATTAGTAAATTAAATGCAAATTTTTGCTGTTTCAAGAATTTTATAATTAAAAAAAAAAAAAAAGTATAGTGTTGAAATGACATATTAAGTGATATTTCAAATTACTTTAGGATATGGGAAGTCCTTGCACAATTTTGCTAGTCAAACAAATATTTTATTCGCAAAGATGATTTGACTAATTACAAATCTGTGGAAATCCTCAGTTAATTAATGGAAATCCTCCTGTAAATTGGTGGGACTTGTTCTGAATTCACTTGCAAAGTTCTGTGGTGGAAATGGTCATGCACTTTCTCCTTTAACTGGTCTCAGTTGGAGTACGTTAGATGGTACATTCCTCATGAAAACAATACATATCTCGAGCATAGTGGGACATTGCCATATCATCCGATGCTTCAAGAATGGGGCTGAGTCTCTTCTTACACAATTACAGTAATATCTATTTTTGAAGTATAAAAATATCCAAATTAGTCTATAATCAATTGCAATTTTTGGCTCATCCCAAAATTGGTAAGTCCTAGTATCATCTATAGAAGTAAAAGCACCAATAAAAGAGTGATCTCTCTTGATTGAACATGCTGTCTTTATGTGTTTTCTATCATCATTTCCCATGTTGCCTGCAAGTTTTATAACAGATGAACAAATGGCAGCCAAGTAATCAATTTCATTTGCAGTGTAACTCTCAGCATGCAGGAAATCCATTGGCAAATGTTGGCTTTGTGGAGAGGCCTCTGTATTGTTTGACTGTTAAACATTGGTAAAGGAAGGGCAGAAAACAGATTGCCAGCCACCAAGCAGTAGGTTAAGTGCTACCAAAGCTTGACTGCAGAAATCTCTATTGCTCAAGGGGATTCCTTACAGATTAGTGGAAAGACAAACAACTAAGCACCTCCCTTACATTGTGGATGGGAGTGAGTCCTTTAGCCACTGCCTCAGGCAAGTCCAGCTTCTGAATTAAACCCAAAAAAAACTTTTAGGTGGTCACTGTTCGTCACAAAGTAAGTAGGTCTACAGTATACTAATGTATATTAAGGTCGTGTCACAAAAAAATTACAGAAAACCCCTGAAGGGCCCGTTTTGGAAACGCTGCACGGCATACTTGTATGGAATTATGTCACCAACTGTCGGGATAAAAATAACAGTTCAATACCAAAAGCATGGTTTTTTTTTGTTTTCTCTGATATATTTAAAATTTCAAGTAACACATTTATTCATTAAAACAATTTTGACCATACAAATAATTAGGGGTCAGTTAAAATCCTTTTTAAATATTCCAACTAGAGATGGATGGTTAGCAACTTTAAAAACCGATCACGACTTCATTCAAGTATAAGGCAATGATATTACCATCTGCACAACAAAATAAGCACTGTCATCTTTCTTAAAAAGTCCATTGTTCACTATAATGTGTGATCATTCAAATCAGATACTACTACTTTGCTACTTAATTTTCCAAAATCCTTAAATATGCAATGTACAAATTTGACTAGGCTGTTTGTTGCTGCTGTTACAGCTTGAAATATTCATAAAAGTTGTTGATTTTTATTTAATTTTATCTTAGGGGCAACTTGTATTGGATTTATTTTGTTTTTTTTTATAGTAAATTAATTACGAACTCTAAATGTTTATTGTTTATGTATTTTATTGTGATTTTAATACTGAAATTTAGTTCTTTGTTAATTTGTCAGCAACATGGAAAGAGTTAGTTACAGTAGCATTAAATAGCTTGTCTCCTTAATTTATATTATTTTATTCGATAAATATTTCAACCTTGACCACTTACCCAGTTGGAATTAGAAAGTCAGAAGAATTGCAGAACTGGCAACTGTTATAAGAATAAATATAGATTTTAATTTAAAAGTTCTGTTGCAAGAAAAAAAAATGTTTTATGCACGATTTGAATTTATTGCTTAAAATAGCTGCTATATTATTATCTTTAGAGAAGAAACATCAGTTCTGGAAGCTGCTTCTCTATAATCTTTCATGACATAGATAACAAATTGACAGCCATTTAAAATAGTTTTATGCATGATATATCACAAACTATATTTTTAACTTTACTACAAAACTCAACAAATTCAATTCCTTAAACTCTGTATTAGGTTAAGAGCATTAACTATTAGATTCAATACAATCTATGCCACAGAAAACATTATTCAATTAAATGTTAATGTTATGCTGTTCATCAACTTGATATAACAAATGAAAGGCTGATATATTTTCTATTCAAGGACTCTATTACCTAAATAGTGATAATTTCTTGTATTTGGATTTTAAGAAATTATCCAAAGTCCTTCCATCCATATTGATAGAGTACATTGTAGTTTGATAAATTATATATTAGACCTACTTATTGAATGTATAATTAAAATTTGTTTACTTTGATGCAATAGATCCTCTTTTACCTTTTTAAAACTCCTATGAGTTTAAAGATGTGTAAAATAGTGTCATACTGCATCTCTTGTTTAACTCTAGACACTATGTTATCTGAGTACTTTATCGAAAGAGTCCCAATTAGCCAAAACCTATTTAAACAATATCAAATTACAGTAACTGTATGAAATTTCCTCGTCCACAGCTTTAAATTTATTTGTATCACTAATTTGGTATCGACGTGCTCGTGAACGACAACTGCTAAATTTCCTGAAATGTGTTGCTTTTGTTTTGGTTTACTTGATAATTTTGCAGATTAAATTATTATCTTTACTTTTATGCCATGTGTTTTTATAATATTGCTCTAGCAGAATGTATTTTTATTATTAAATAAAATCAAGACACCACTATTACTTACATTAGTTACCCCCATCTGGATTTCTTCCAAAGTAAATCAATGTGTTTCACTTTTTCCTGTTTAATATAACAAAAAAAAAAAAAACTAAAACAATTTTAGAAAATTTAAAAAATATTCTTTTGAGAACATCCTGTTCTATACAATGTAGTTTATAGTTGAATTCTATTCCAAGCAATATATGGGATGTTCTATTTTGCATCCATGTGAATGTTGAAGTGATCTTTTTGGCATTGCACAAGTGTATGTATATGATGCATTAGTTCTGCTGCAATATGCATATTTTCCAAATGTAAGAACAAGATGAAAATTGTATGCTACTATGCAATTTGTTGGGATCAGAATTTCAAAGAGCCAATATTGTGCATTCTGCTAATTGGCAAACACTGAAGCAGTGCCTTATAATCATAAATACTACTGTGAAATGATTATACCAAGGCCACTTGATCGCTTCGCTAGTAAGGCCGTCCGCCGTAAGGAAAATTGCCGTATTTACACTGTTTCCATTTTTTGCCGCTGCGAAAGATTTTGGCGCTAGTTATCNTTACCCCCATCTGGATTTCTTCCAAAGTAAATCAATGTGTTTCACTTTTTCCTGTTTAATATAACAAAAAAAAAAAAACTAAAACAATTTTAGAAAATTTAAAAAATATTCTTTTGAGAACATCCTGTTCTATACAATGTAGTTTATAGTTGAATTCTATTCCAAGCAATATATGGGATGTTCTATTTTGCATCCATGTGAATGTTGAAGTGATCTTTTTGGCATTGCACAAGTGTATGTATATGATGCATTAGTTCTGCTGCAATATGCATATTTTCCAAATGTAAGAACAAGATGAAAATTGTATGCTACTATGCAATTTGTTGGGATCAGAATTTCAAAGAGCCAATATTGTGCAGTCTGCTAATTGGCAAACACTGAAGCAGTGCCTTATAATCATAAATACTACTGTGAAATGATTATACCAAGGCCACTTGATCGCTTCGCTAGTAAGGCCGTCCGCCGTAAGGAAAATTGCCGTATTTACACTGTTTCCATTTTTTGCCGCTGCGAAAGATTTTGGCGCTAGTTATCAGTGAGAATCGTCTGTTGAGTAAATTGGTTGTTTTGTACTTTTGTGTGCGAGTATAGCTATTTTATGAAATTGTGATAATTACATATAGTTATAGTTGTATTTAGTTATACTTATTCGTGAGTTATATACGGTTGACGGGATTTCTCTTCAACAGCAGCTTGGTATATAGATATAAATACATTCATTGTGTGGTTTAAATAGTAAAGGCACATTATGCCTAAAAATTGTTGCGTGCCTTTTTGCACATCGTATGCTGGATCTAAAACTTGTCCTGAAGGATTAAAAGTTACATTTCATGAAATCCCATCGAACGAACAATTGAGACAGAAGTGGTTAAATGTTATATCACGACAAGGTAATAAAAAAGTATCGCCGTGGATACCAAGTAGCAGGTCAGTTGTCTGTAGCCTGCATTTTGTAGAAAGTGATTATAAAATCGGATCTAAAAGGCGCGTTTTACGTTCATCATCATGCCCCTCACAGTTTCCAAACTATCCCCCACATAAGCATCCTCAGACAGAAAAAACAAAGAGAACACCATTACAACGGAATTTAGAAGTACGTACAAATCCACCACAGAAAAAGAGCAAGCTTGTTGACCAGCAGGGTCCTCAGCATGAAAGCACAACTGTAGACACTGAAGTTATTGATGGGCCTGTTTATAATTATACTGATTTTGAGGAAGGAAGGAAGAGCAATATGGTAAATGCTGCATGTCAAACTAATTATGACCTGGAACTAATTGTTACAGAATATAAGAAAACTATTAACAAACTAAAAGCTACACTTTGGAGAAAGAATGCAAAATTGGCAGATTTACAGGCACAGCATGATAAAAATGCTCTAAAATTGAAGGCCTACGAAGAAGATAATCTGATTCAAGCAGTAGGAAAAATAGCAGCATTAACTGAAACTGGAAACACTGGAGCAATATTTCTTGTAGACCAGATTCTCAATTTTGATAAACGTTGCCCCAAATGGAGTAATGATGTAATTCGTGAATGTATTTTATGGAAATGTTAAATCACCAAAAGGTTATGATCATGCTCGTGTTAGAAAGCTGCTTCGTTTGCCTTGTAAGTCAACTCTTGCAAAGTATGTAGGCCAAGCTTCAGGTGCAATTGGCATCACACCTTTAATAAAGCAAAGGTTACGTACTGAAAAAGAGAATTTTACATCTGCAGAAGAATGCTATGCTTCATTAATTATGGATGAAATGACTATTGATCAGAAGCTAGTTTATGATAAGCAGTTAGACAAAATATTTGGTTTTGCCGAAACAGGTGAACATGGAGAGGTTTGTGAACCTCAAAAAGCAGCCAATCGCATGTTGTGCTTTCTCCTCAGGGGACTTTCATCTTCTTATGCAATACCTGTTGGGTATTTTTTCACATACTGTTTAAAAGGTGCTGAACTGCTAAGGATGATGCTCGATGTTTTGTCAGAAGTGGGAAGCTTAGGTTTTTCAGTGATACATATTGTTGCTGATAATCATCAGACAAATACAGCCATGTTCAAAGCTCTCGGAAATGGAGAACTTTTACATAAAATACCTCATCCGTGTAACACCATTAGACCCCTCTTTCTGTCATTTGATCCAAATCATATAATTAAAAATTTGCGATCCATATTATTGGAAAGAAAGATGACAGATGGATATGAATGTATTGATGGAGGTTACTATATGAAGATTCTTTTGGATATACAGAAAAATATTCTAATTAAACCAGTCAGATTCCTAACACGTGCACATGTATTTCCAACTAATCTTGAAAAAATGAAAGTAAAGAGAGCAAGAGACATATTCTTACCTGTTGTTATTGGGACGCTTAATTTTTTGAAAGACAACCCATTTTGTCACAAAGATGCCTCCCTTTTTTCTGGTTGTGGTGCAACGGTTATGCTCATGGAAAATATTAACAAGTGGTATGAACTACAGGATATAAGTAACTGGAATGAACATCTGTTCTCCATACTGCCAAACAAAAGACCATTTTCTGAAATTAATGAGGAACGGCTCAATTGGCTGCAGTTAGATTTTCTTTTGTACATGGAATCAATGAAAAAAGAATGCAGTAATATGAAAATGCAATTTCTCACAAAAGAAACTTACAATGCTCTCTACCTGACAACACTCAGCACAGTTGATGTTGTAAAGTATTTGCTGAATACCGTCAAATTCAGATATGTTTTGACGAGGAGATTTAACAGTGATCCAATTGAGTCATTCTTTAGCTGCATTCGTCAGTTTAATGGAGGAAATGACAAATTAGATGCACGATCAGCATCTCTTACAACGCAAATGATTTTAAAAGTTGGTATCTTACAGGCTGCACAGAATGGAAATGCACCATGCTCTTCTTCCTCCTCAAAGTTGTTACCTGTTATGACAGAAACCAATTGTAATGTTGAAGATGAAGTCTGTAAATTGCATGATTCTTCACTGTCTATTTTACAAAAATTGCAATCCCTCACGCAAGACTGCAGTGTTCTTTGTACAATTGAAAATGCTTCTCTGGCAGTTATCAGTGGCTATTTAATTAGAGTTCTTGAAGAGAAGGTTGCATGCTATGAGTGTCTTGAAATCCTCAACCATCCCGCAAGTAATGGAGCTCTTTTTGGCTTAATATCAAACCAGGATAGAGGACAGCTTCGGTATCCGAGACCAGGGTTAGTGGGGGTAATTAGAATTCTTACAGATTTTTTTGATGACGTACTAACATACACAAATCCTTGCCAGGCTGGTTTGAAAGTTAAGCTGGTAAAGGTCATTTTGCCATACTTGAAAAACTGCCCAGTACTGTGGTGTAAGGCTAACACTGATGGTGCACAGTCAAATCACAATAATCGCATGTGCAATATTATAGCAACAAAGTTTGTTAGCCCTTTTCTGACCAATTGGACTGGACAATTAAGTCAAACTGTGGAAAAAGTTCTCAGACTGCATCATAAGCCCATTTCTAGAAAAATATTAAAAGTCTAATGTTATCTAATTCATATTGTAAATTTTTGATGAGGAGGAAGCTAAGTACATTTCTGTTCTTTGACTAAATTTTACAAACTGTAAAATTCAGTCAAAAACAGTGTACACTTTATTCAATAAATTAATTTTTTTTAATGTAATAAGCTTTTGCTTTTTCTATAAAGAATTTTATTTATATTAGAGATGTAAACTGAAGCAATGTTACTTTTACCATAGTTATATCAGGTCAGTCCATAAGTTTGTGTGCATTTTATGACTTTGAGAAAAATCTTGTTTTTCTGTTAAAAATGCCAGTCTAATGTGATACTTTTTACACTGAAGTGTTAAATTGGATCTCATTCATATAATACTGTTCAGAATTGGGAACATTTCAGTTGTTTATTTTCGTTAAAATGGAAGTAACAGATGAATATAAGAGACATGTTTTATACTTTTTATTTTTAAGTGATGAGAATGCTACAAATGCAGCCAAAAAATTAAATACTG